>NC_135803.1:36306824-36495754 GCF_964213995.1 Mustelus asterias
CAGATATTATTTACTGCTCGGGCTGGTCCCAATATATCATGCTCGTTGGCAGAAAATGGTGTGCTTAAAATTGTAAATTCTCCTTCATGCTTCCTGAAGTGAGACCTGAAGAGATCTCGGGGTACAGGTTCATAGCTACTTGAAAATGGAGTCACAGGTGGACAGAGTGGTGAAGAAGGCATTTGGCATGCTTGGTTTCATGGGTCAGAACATTGAATACAGGTGTTGGGACGTCTTGTTGAAGTCGTACAAGACATTGGTAAGGCCACACTTGGAATACTGTGTACAGTTCCGGTCACCCTATTATAGAAAGGATATTATTGAACTAGAAAGAGCGCAGAAAAGATTTACTAGGAAATAAGAACATAAGAACATAAGAAATAGGAGCAGGAGTAGGCCATCTGGCCCTTCGAGCCTGCCCCGCCATTCAACAAGATCATGGCTGATCTGAAGCGAATCAGTTCCACTTACCCGCCTGCTCCCCATATCCCCTAATTCCCTTATCGATCAGAAAACTATCTACCCGTGATTTAAACATATTCAACGAGGAAGCCTCCACCACTTCAATGGGCAGAGAATTCCAGAGATTCACTACCCTCTGAGAGAAGAAGTTCCCCCTCAACTCTGTTCTGAACCGGCCCCCCCTTATTTTGAGGCTGTGCCCTCTAGTTCTGGTTTCCCTTCTAAGTGGAAAGAATCTCTCCACCTCTACCCTATCCAGCCCCTTCATTATCTTATATGTCTCTATAAGATCACCCCTCATCCTTCTAAACTCCAACGAGTACAGACCCAATCTGTTCAATCTCTCCTCATAAGCCACACCCCTCATCTCCGGTATCAACCTGGTGAACCTTCTCTGCACTCCCTCCAAGGCCAATATATCCTTTCGCAAATAAGGGGACCAAAACTGCACACAGTACTCCAGTTGCGGCCTCACCAGTGCCTTGTACAGTTGCAGCAAGACCTCCCTGCTTTTATATTCTATCCCCCTCGCGATAAAGGCCAACATTCCATTCGCCTTCTTGATCACCTGCTGCACCTGCAGACTGAGTTTTTGCGATTCGTGCACAAGGACCCCCAGGTCCAAGGATACTACCGGGACTTGATGGTTTGAGTATAAGGAGAGGCTGGATAGACTGGGATTTTTTTCTCTGGAGTGTAGGAGGCTGAGGGGTGATCTTATAGAGGTCTATAATATAATGAGGGGCATAGATCAGCTAGATAGTCAAAGTTAGGAGAGTCTAAAACTAGAGGGCATAGGTTTAAGGTGAGAGGGGAGAGATACAAAAAGGTCCAGAAGGGCAATATTTTCACACAGAGGGTGGTGAGTGTCTGGAACAAGCTGCCAGAGGTAGTAGTAGAGTTGGGTTCAATTTTGTCTTTTAGAAAACATTTAGAAAGTTACATAGGTTAGATGGGTATAGAGGGGTATTGACCAAACACGGGAAATTGCGATTAGCTTAGGGGTTATAAAAGGGGTGGTATGGACAAGTTGGGCCGTAAGGCCTGTTTCCATGCTGTAAACCTTTATGACTCTATGACTAAGTGAGATTTGTTCTTGAAATTTCTTTCTCGGTTCAACAATTTTGGCAACTTGCGTCACCATTACATTGAGTCCAAAGAGTGTCATGTAGTGATTTCCAGGCAAGTATATGTACCAAGTTACTGCAGGAAAATTACATGGCTGAAGCTTAATCTCATTGGTGTATATGCTACAGTGTTTTGTCGCCACCGACTTTCACCTGATATTCTTCTATTGAGTGAATTCTTAACAACATCCAACATGAAAGCCAAAGGTTGAAGCCATTTGTTACCCTGTAAATCAATAGGCATGATCTTAGCACCCACTCACTCCACGTTCCCGCTGCAACGAAGATGGAGAATTTGGCAACAAGCCAAATCTCCGTTCACTGCAGCCGGATAGGAAAATCCCGCTGGCATGAACGGTCAGAAAATTCCGGCCACATGATAGAAACTATAAAAAACCCTACAGTGCAGAAGGATGCCATTCAGCCCATTGAGTCTTCACCGACAACAATCCCACCCAGGCCCTATCCCTGTAACCCCACATATTTAACCAGCTAATCCCGCTAACTTACACATCCCAGGACACTAAGGGGCAATATAGCATGACCAATGCATCTAGCCCACACATCTTTGGACTGTGGGAGGAAACCCACGCAGACACAGGGAGAACTTGCAAACTCCACAGTGACCCAAGCCGGGAATCGAACCCAAGTTTCTGGAGCTGTGAGACAGCAGTGCTAACCACTGTGCCACTGTGTCATTTTTCCCTTTCTGAAACAAAAATGATTAGTACTCACATAAAATCCAAAAGAATGCCCCACAGCAGTTCCTGGATTTAGTCACTGAAGGGTAGTGTGATATGGCAGTCCATTGTGAATTTCACATTCGTCTCATAGTTAATGAAGCCACTGGTGGTTGAGACCTATACCTCAAATACTAATTAAAATTTTAATAATCACATCCATGGCATAATTAATTTTCAATGTCTTAATGCAGCATGAGTGAGAATTCATTGCTGCTATTTCAACAGCTGTGCTAACTCAAAAAAAAAAATCTTCATATAATCTTCCTGTATATTTCTCATCATGGTTTGCTTCATGGTGTTTTCACCACAACGACCTCCTTCAGATACAGATGTGCTTCCATCCATCTCTTCCAACAATGCAGTAGATGAGTGTGTGATAATCATCGAGGAATAACCATGTTTGTCATTGACGGATCTATCCTTGCTCGGATTATTTTAAATCATTATGTACAGCAAAAAGCAGGGAATTTCTTACCTAATAGCCAGTGTTGATTCAGAAATAGCACGGCACGGTGGCATACCGCCCTTTGGTAGAACACTGTTTTATTAAAACAAAGGAAAGGGTGTGTCCGCGGTTTACAATAAATCAAGGCCTTTGCTCTGGATGCACATAACCCCGGTGCAGGCTGTGAGCGCAGGTTTTAAACTCCCACCATTCGTCTCTCATTGGGCAAGCTCCCACTTACTCAACAGGGAAGCTCGTTTGCACTAAGTCCACAGAGATCCTTGCCAGTATTTTCAATTTCGATTTTCCAGGGTGGCCGGTATGCAGTTCCTTGGGTATTGAACGCTGTCCAGGATCACGGTATCCCTACAGTGCAGAAGGAGGCCATTCAGCCCATCGAGCCTGCACTGGTAACAACCCCACCCAGGCCCTATCCCCATAGCCCCATGTATTCACCCTGCAATTTAGCATGGCCAGTCAATCTAACCCGCACATCTTTGGAGTGCGGGAGGAAACCGCAGGAGAAAACACACGCAGACATGGAGAGAATGTGCAGACTCCACACTGACAGTGACCCGAAGCTGGAATTGAACCCATGTCCCTGGCGCTGTGAGACCGCTGTGAGTGCTAACAACTGTGCCACTGTGCCACTGGGATGAGGGACCCCAGAGAATTATACCATACTCCATACTGAGCTTATTTTTTTTTAGTCAAGTAGGGCTTCATTTCTTTTGCGAATTGTCCTCAGAGTTCACCGTTCAGGATCATGTACTTTACTTTTGATAAAATTCTGTCTCTTTGCTTCCAGGTTTTAATCTGCTTTGTGGATATCTGTAAGATCTATAAAAAATTGAAAGTCGTTACAACTTCTTCTACTGCCGATGGAGGAATGGGGCTCACGGGCAGTGAAAGAAGACTCAAGGGGCCTGATTTTACCATTTTGAGTCTAAGTGCCGAATCCGGGCGTCAAATAGATAGAAATATATAGAAACCCTACAGTGCAGAAGGAGGCCATTCGGCCCATCGCGCCTGCACTGATACAATCCCACCCAGGCCCTACCCCCATACCCCTACATATTTACCCACTAATCCCGCTAACCTACGCATCCCAGGACACTAAGGGGCCATTTTTAGCATGGCCAATCAACCTAACTCGTACATCTTTGGACTGTGGGAGGAAACCGGAGCACCCGGAGGAAACCCATGCAGACACGAGGAGAATGTGCAAATTCCACACAAACAGTGATCCAAGCCGGGAATTGAACCCAGGTCCCTGGAGCTGTGAAGCAGCAGTGCTAACCACTGTGCTACCGTGCCATCCATTAATGAGATCCGAGCCTGGAATCCTCTTTCCAGCGCGCCCATACGTGTTTTGCCGGCTCCGGTCCGATTTGTGCTGTGGGCGGGGCTTAGCACTGCCGGAACGATCGGAGCTCTGAACCGCGCACGCGCAGTTCGAAAAAAATCTGACAGAGCGCCGGGCGCGAAAGAAAAAAAAAGCAGAAAGCGGACAGAGCGGCTCTCTAACGATCATCCTCTGGTCCGGGGGTGGGTGGGGGGGTGGGGGGGGGGGGAGGGGGTGGTGGGAGGAGGAGCGGGTGCGGGACCCAGATCATCCTCTGGTCGGGGGGGGGGGGGGGGGGGGGGGGGGGGGTGGTGTCCGCTGCCAGTCTGTGGCTGATCCCTCCTCCCGGAGTGGATGTGCAGCCATGCCATCCCACAAAACCGTCAGGATGAAGCGATTCCTCGCTAAGAAGATGAAGCAGAACCGGCTGATTCCACAGTGGATCCGCATGAAAACCGGCTACAAGATCAGTACAAGTCCAAGAGGAGACACTGGAGAAGGACCAAGCTGGGCCTGTAAAGGGATACACCATCACTGGTACACTACCAGCCACAGATTACTCTTCCCTGCAGGGGCAAGACAGCGGGAGAGATGGCTGTGGCTGGTAGTGTACCAGTGATGGTGTATCCCTTTACAGGCCTAGCTTGGTCCTTCTCCAGTGTCTCCTCTTGGACTTGTACTGATCTTGTTGCCGGTTTTCATGCAGATCCACTGTGGAATCGGCCGGTTCTGCTTCATCTTCTTAGCGAGGAATCGCTTCATCCTGAAGGTTTTGTGGGATGGCATGGCCGCTCGTCCACTCCGGCAGGAGTGATCGGCCGCAGATTGGCAGCGGACCCTCCCCCACCGAACAGAGGAAGATCTGGGTCCCGCCCCCCCTCCTTCTCCCACCCCCTCCCTCCTACCTCCCCCCCTCCTACCCCCCCCACCGCGCACCCCCTCCTCCCACCCCCTCCCCCCCCTCCCCCCCCTCCCCCCCCCCCACCCCCACCCCCCCCCCCCCCCCCGCCCCCCCCAACCAGAGGAGGAGCTGGGTCAGAGAGCTCTGACCCCGCTCTTCGGAAGCTGCAGCGACGACTTCAGACTTTTATTTTACAGGTCGCTTACAGCGCGAATGCGGAACGGGCCAGAAGACGGTAAAGTGGGATTTGGCGGTAGAGTTGGGCGCACAGTTCATTAAGTCGATTTAAATGCATGCAAATGCATTTAAATCATCGGGCCGCCCGATTCGGGTGCGGGCCCGACCCGCGCCCGAATTGGGTGTCGGTAAAGCCGCGATCTGGTCGGAATCGGGTGCAGATCGCGGTATCGGCCCGACGCCCAACTTTACCGCGATTTTGCGCGAAGGTTTGGTAAAATCAGGCCCAAAGTATCAACATTGGCTATTTGAGTCCTGGAATAATGCTCTAAAACATATTCGTAAGCAGCAAGTAGCAGAGCCCTATGCTGTATCCGGGTAGAAGCAATAGGGGCATTGCCTTATCCTCTTTGAATAACCCAAGTAAAGATCTGTCGTCAGTCACTATTATGAAGCATCTATCATAAACAAACTGATTAAGTTCTTTTTATGCCAAAGATCGCCCCCAATCTGTCTTTCACAATTTGCGAGTACCTCCTCCCAGCATCTGAGAGGGTTCTGGATGCATATGTTATGGGCCTTTCTGTTCCATCTTTCCAACAATACAGAAGAACAGCCCCCATCCTGTAAGGGGATGCGTCACAGAGCAGGATGAGTTCATTCTTGGGTTTGCAATGGGCTAACAGATTTGATGACAAATAATTTGTTGTTTTACTTATTGAAGGCCTCAGATTAGGGTTCCTTCCAGTACCGTCTTCAATGCTTCTACAGCAAGGTGGCCAGTTTGGTAGCCAAGTCCAAATACATTTCCCATCGTAGTTTACTAATCATAAGAAGGATTTTAACTTTGTGGTATTTTTCGAGGCTGGTGCCCACTTGATGGCCCTAACTTTCTCTTCCACAGGATGTAAACCTTTTGCATCCACCCAATACCCCAAATAGATCACTTCTTTCACCTGAAAGGCACATTTTTCTCTCTTGAGGCGGACCCCAGCTTTCAAAAATCTTTTAAGTACCTCTTCCAGGTGCACTTTTTCTGAGGTGCCCGTGACCAGGACATTGTCCAAGTATACTGCCACTTTAGGTTACCCCTGAAGTAGGTTCTCCATTGTCCGCTGGAATATGGCACACATCGACGAGACCCGGAAGGGTAGGCGAGTATATTCATATAAGCCCTTGTGTGTATTGGTTGTAACGTATTTCCAGGATGCCTCATCTAGTTCGAGTTGAAGATAAGCATGGTTCATTTCCAGCTTGGTGAACATCTGCCCACCAGCTAGTTTGGCGTACAAGTCCTCAATCCTGGGCATCAGATATCTATCTAATTTAGAGACCCGGTTGACCATTCACTTACAATCCCCACAAAGGCAGACTGATTTATCTGGCTTGAGGACAGCAATGACAGATGCGGCCCACTCTGAAAATTGTACGGGCCTTATAATGCTTAGATCTTCAAGTTTGACATCCACTTCCTCTAATAGAGAGTAAGGGATGAGTCTTGCTCTATAATATTTGGGCGAGGCATCAGGGCCGATATAAATTGTGATTTGGGCCTCTCTTATCTTTCTGAGTCCTTCCTGAAAAGCATCAGGGTGTATGTTAGTGACCTCACACAGCCCTCCCTCACCGAGCTGGAAGATCGCCAAACAATTTAACCTGATTTGATGGAGCCAATCTCTCCCCATCAGGTTCGGTCCTTGCCCATAAAACAAATGGTGGTTGGGCTGATTGCTGTCCGTAGGTCACAGGGGTCATTGTAGTGCCCTTTATCGTGAGAGGTTCACCTGTGTATGTGGCTAGTCTGATCTTTGTGTTCTCCAGTTTCAAAAATTGAATACTTGGTTTGAAGCTAGTTATATGCCTATTCCCTGATAATGTAAGCTGCAGCTCCTGTGTCCACCTCCATTTTCTACCATTGTTGGGGCAATCTTATTTGTAGTAATGCGATTTAGTGGCATTGTTTCTTGCTCTGGCAGTGGGCGTACTTTCATGGCATTATTATGTAATAACCTCGCCAAGACTGGTCCTCTGGTATAACACTGCTCTATTAAAACAAAGGAAAGGATGACATCTGTGGCTTACCATAACTCAAGGCCTGTGCTCTGGACTTACATAATCCGCAGCCCAGGCTGTGAGTGCATGTTTAACCTCCCACCACTCGTCTCTCGTTGGGTGAGCTCCCACTCGCTCAGTAGGGAAGCTTATATTCCACCAAGCCCACGGGGAGGTCTATTAATGATACCCCTCCATCATTGGTGACCACTATAACACAGAGATAATATTGATATGGTTGACACTGGCAGACAACTTCAGGAACAGTGCAGTGAACTTTGCTATCTCTGTTAGAAATGTTGGTCAGAATCTGACCAATTTTTGACAAGGTAGTCCCACAGTGATAATATGCTGCAGGAATCGACCAGTTGGGATGAGAGGCCTGTGTTAGACCTGATTTAAGAGAGGATGCACCAGTTCAATGACAGTTAGTCATGTAAGATGGGCGAACTCTCCAAAACCTTTCTTGTCTCCAATCCAGTCAGGCAGGGTTATGTTCTAGATTCTACTTAGTTCCATATCTTAATATAAAAGCAAAATACTGCAGATGCTGGAATCTAAAACAAAACCAGAAAACGCTGGAAAATCTCAGCAGGTCTGACAGCATCTGTGGGGAGAAAATAGAGCCAATGTTTTGAGTCTAGATGACCCTTCATCAAAGCTGAGAGCAAAAGCTCTGATGAAGGGTCATCTAGACTCGAAACGTTGGCTCTATTCTCTCCCCACAGATGCTGCCAGACTTGCTGAGATTTTCCAGCATTTTCCTGTAGTTCCATATCTTGTTTGCTTCTATATTTACTTATGCCTTCAGGTACTGAGGTGAAGTGATGCGATTGGAAAAAAGTGGCGAACGATGATTCGTGATAGCATGACAGAGCTTGAAGCAAATCGTATCCGGCTAGCTAAAGTAAAGAGACCCTGAAGGAAACAGAAAAAAGATCAGCCTTTAAATCAATCTGACGTTCAATGTATTGTGTGTGAAAAGACATTCCTCGTGAAAATCAGTTTTTACAGACATTAGAGAGCCCACATCCTCCCATAATTGGAAATGAATCATAGGCTTTCATCAGCAACAATGATGGGCAAACCATTGTGATCATGCATCATGCCACTACAATGGATTTTTTAATGGATCAGGTCCATTCACAATTGTGACTGAAAGGAGATTTGGAGGTTTAATTTAAGAGCACAGATCTGCCGAGTGCTTACGCATAATGAGCATTAAGTTGACTGTAAAATATAATGAGGGGAGGATGCACTTTGTGCTGTGCACAATTTGCATATCTATTAACACTAACTAATGATGGGTTGTCTTCCTTGGATTAATATGGTGAGGTCTCACCATCTTATTCACTTTCAGACAACTCTTCTGGATATTTCTGTCTGCGTTGACATGCCTGATGTTTCTTGCCATTAGCTCCCAAGTGACCCATTGCTTTCCTGTGCAGATTCTGGCAATGATGCCAAGGAGAGCTATCATCCAATGTCATGCAGTATTTCTCTCATCCACTTGTGTGACTGGAGATGGGGCAGGGGAACCATTTGAAATGATTAAAGCATTTAGGCACATATAATGCAGCTCTCTTCGAAGATGTTGGGACAGGATATTCCCACAGTAAATAGGAAATGCCATTTCACAGCCAGCAGGTGCCCAGTGGTAGACATTACTTACATCAAGAGCTAGCTGCTACAATTAGAATGAAGCTGATTCAAGAAGTTCCAGTGGTGCCAGAAGTCAGTCAGTACTACAGGGGAAAGATCTTTGATGCCAATTGTTCACATCAAGGAGCCCTAGTAAAACTGGAGTCAATGGGAATCAGGGAGGAAACTCCCCACCAGTTGGAGTCATCTTTAACACACAGGAAGATGGTTGTGGTTGTTGGAGGACAATCTTAGATCCAGGACCTCGCTGCAGGAGTTCCTCAGGATAGTGCCCGAGACCTAACAAGGCTTCATTCTATGATCATCTTGCTGGTGCCAGTACAGAGCGAGACTGCGGATAGTTGGGAACCTGTCTCGGGGGCAGGGAATTCAGATGGTGTTCGTAAAGCAGAAGTGGAAATGAATAGGGTTGGGAAGCGTTTTCTGATCAGGGCCAGTGTGATCTCCTGGACTCGTTTCGATCGCCTCAGGGGGTCGGAGAGGAATTTCCCAGATTTTTTTTCCCCATATTGGCCCTGGGGTTTTCACTCTGGGTTTTCGCCTCTCCCTGGAGATCACATGGTCTGGAATGGGGGGGGTGGGGGTGAGTTAATAGGTTGTGATGAACAAAGCATCGTAGCTGTGAGGGACAGCTCGGTGGATAGGATATTAGGATGTAGATAGGCTGGAAAATTGGGCGGGGATCCTGGATTCAGGATTCAATCCTGGACCGGGGAGCGGCGCGGGCTTGGAGGGCCGAAGGGCCTGTTCCTGTGCTGTATTGTTCTTTGTTCTTGTTCTTGTTCTAACCATTTTCAGCTGCTTCATCAAAGACTTTCATTCCGTCATAAGGTACAAAGTAGGGATGTTTGCTGATGACTACACAATGTTCAGCACCATTCACGACTCCTCAGATACTGCAGCAGTTTATGCACAAATGCAGTAAGACCTGGACAATATCCAGGCTTGGGCTGACAAGTGGCAAGTACCATTCATATCACACAAGTGCCAGGCAATACCATCTCCAACAAGAGAGAATCTAAGTTTTTTAGTATTTTTTATTAGTGTCACAAGTAGGCTTACATTAACACTGCAATGAAGTTTCTGTGAAAATCCCCGAATTGCCACATTCCGGCGCCTGTTTGGATACACTGAGGGAAAATTTAGCCTAGCCAACACACTTAACCAGCACGTCTATCGGACTGTGGGAGGAAACCAGAGCATCCAGAGGAAACCCACACAGACATGGGGAGAAAGTGCAAATTCCACATATACAGTGACCCAAGCCGGGAATCGAACCCAGGCGCTGTGAGGCAGCAATGCTAACCACTGTGCCACCGTGCCACCCATCTAACCATCAGCCCTTGACATTCAATCGCATTACCACCACTGAATTCCCCACTATCAACATCCTGCGATTACCATTGCCCAGAAACTGAATTGGAGCAGCCATATAAATACTGTGGCTACATAAACAGGTCAGAGGCTGGGAATCCTGCGGCAAGTAACTCACCTCCTGACACTCCAAAGCCTATTCACTATATATAAGGCACAAGTCAGGAGTGTGATGGAATACTCTCCAGTCACCTGGATGAATGCAGCTCAAATAGCAATGAAGAAGCTCGACACAATCCAGGACAAAGCATCCCACTTGATTGCTACCTCTTCCACAAACATTCAGTCTCTCTGCCACCAATGAACAGTGGCAGTAGCATTAAAAGATAAAGTCACCATAGTCTTAGATGAGCCCCTTTGAAGGGGAGAGCTGACTGGTCGTGATTTAACCTGAGGGTCACCATACCTCAAGATTGAGAAGGCATTTCATGTAAAATCTCAGCCAGTACGGGAATTGAACCCACACTGTTAGCATTGCTCTGCATCACTAACTAGCTGTCCAGCCAACAGAGCTAAACTGACGCCAGTGTGTACCATCTACAAGATGCACTGTAAGAACTCACCAAGATTCCTCAGGCAGCATCTTCCAAACCCACAACCGCTACCATCTAGAAGGACAAGGGCAGCTGATGCCTGGAAAGGCCACTCACGATTCTGACTTGAAAACATATTGCTATTCCTTCACTGGGTCAAAATTCCTGGATTCCCTCCCTGGTAGCACTGTGGGTGTACTTATACCACAAAGATTGCAGTAGCTCAAGAAAACAGCTCACCACAATCGTCTCAAGGGCAACTAGGAATGGGCAATCAATGCTAGCCTAGCCAGTGACACCCACATCCCAGAAATGAATAATGATAATTAAAAAATTGCTCTGTATTCAGACCAGAACATTATTGCCTTTGTTGGCAGTTTTGGGCATCTAGTGGGTGTATATGTTTTTCATTATCCATTATAAATAATCTTCAGTAGGTCTAGGTTAGAAATACATTAGAGTTTGGGCCCAATTATTCTTTTGCAACTCTACCAGTGGTAAAGAGGAGAAATGTTTGTGTCCTCACAGGGCACTGCTAGTTAATGCAAGAAATTTCTCTCTGTCTATGTAGGCATTTACGAAATTATTTTGTGCGGCAGTGCAGAAAGACAATGGCAGGATTCTCCCACCCTGCCCGCCGCTGGATTTCTAGCAGGTTGCGGGTGGACCATGTAAAGGTCCATTGCAGTCCGGCGGGAATCTCTGGTGTTCAGGCAAGCGTGGCCAGAGAATCCCGCTCAATATATTTGTATCATATGTGGAAATCTGCCTCCTTAGTACATTCCTGTGCTTGGTCAGCAAACACCAAAGCTCAGAGAAACACCGTTGTAAAGTTCTGCTCTTTGAATTAGACATAGGACAGACATTTCATTCAGCATATTTTGTTAAAGTTGCAGGCCAGAATGTTACTGCCATTCACGCCGGCGGGATTTTCCCATCCCGCTGGAGTGAAAGGAGATTTGGCTGGATGCCAAATTCTCCAACCTCGCTGCACCAGGTGCGTGGCGTGAATGGCCGGTAAGATTGCGCTGGCAGTATCTGAGTATAGTAAGGAGTCTAACAACACCAGGTTAAAGTCCAACAGATTTATTTGGTAGCAAACGCCACTAGCTTTCGGAGCGCTGCTCCTTCGTCAGATGGAGTGGAAATCTGCTCTCAAACAGGGCACAGAGACACAAAATCAAGTTACAGTATCTGAGTATCACAAACGTGTAATTATGATATTATAGATTTTCAGGTCAACTGTTTTAAAGGGACATTTCTGTCTTCAAACCTTTTACATTGTCAGACCTATATCTCTAGAACTGGCTACAAAGAGTCAATAAAATGCAAGAGACTCGTCCAGCGATGTCTATTAAATCTTCTAAGAGCTGCAAAAAAAACCTTTATACTTCTGAAGGAACAGGAGACAGGAAGGGACTTCAAAGGACCACAGTGTGATTAACTTCTTTGCCTGGTGAAACAATGGCTCTTTGAAAATTAACATCTCAACTTTTATGTGTTTTTGAACTGTCTAAAGGAAGCTGTAAGGAGCTATTTTGAGAGGCAAGATGCAGAACCCCAGGAAGAACTCTGAGAGACAATCTTCCAGAGGGTCCTTCGTCAGAGGAGGACAAAGAGAAAAGTATTACGAAATCAACTGCTGTTTTGCCGGAAGAGTCCAAGCAATCTGCAAGTGTCATAACCACAAAATGAGGAATACAAAAGTTTCTCTCTCTCCCAAAAAACCTGCTGACTTGCTGAGTCCACCTGAAAAGGCAAACCTTCAAATAGTTCACAACAGAAGCCATCGCAGCTGCTAAACTGAACTTCAAGTTTCAGCCCTTTCACTTTGGAAAGAAGAAATTTAAGCAATAAGCCCATGGTTATATCTCAGAGACTGGTTTGAAATCTTATCTAAAAATATCTTTTTTTTCTATTTTTATGCTATGATCCTTGACCAGACCCAGTTACATTATCTATTTTATTCTCGAACCTTCAGTGTTAATATATGGTACATGTGAATTTGCAAACAAACTGAGGTCAAACACACAATTGCACACTAAACAGCAAATGTGACCAAGACCAAATGCATGCTTTCTCAAAACCCCACACAGACACCAGTAAGTGCTGTGAGTCAACCAATCTCACTGAATCTCTGTCTCTCTCATGAGGGATTCCAGTCATCTTCTAAGATCCAACCTGGTATTTCTCCCCAAAAGTTGCTCCAACTACTACTGCATCAACATCAGCCCACCTCGCAGGGTTTCACTCTTGTCTCTCAACATTCCATTCCCCTGGGTTCCTGAGTATGCGCTCAAACACCTACTCACAAGCACAACTCAGCTCTCTGGCTGTGCCAAGCAGAACATTTCTGCTCCATAGGGATGCCTTTGTCCCAATGGCTTGCAGCACAGAATCACCAACCATCTGCTGCCCCTTCAATTTCCAGGGTTTCTCTCAAACCCTCTTCACTTAAAGTCTGCCAACCGCAGTCTTAATGAGAGGGTAAGTTGCCTTTCATAACAGTCTGCATTTTAATCTTTGTGTGATGATTGTCCTTTTAATCTTTGTGTGACGATTGTGCAGAGTAAGGGTTGCGTGACCCAGGGAACAGGGTGGGGGATCACCCTGGTGAGCTGGGGTTTCTGTTCCAGAACCTTCTCGGGAACAGACTGCAGCCATAAGGCTGCAAGTCTCTATATAGCCTTTACCTGCGAATAAACAAGTTGTTTTTCCCTTAACAGGTGAACAAGAATGATCACACTTTGTATCTGTACTTTAATTAATAATTTCATCACTTTTACTTAAGTAACTTTCAGCAGTAGTTTCTAATAAACTAACTTTTATCCTGTTTAAGAATAAATCTTGGTTGCTGTGTTATTTTTTAAATGAATCACTTGCAAATTAAAAGAGGGCTACAAACACACATATAAACTCTTAGCTCACTGACTACTTTAAGGAATATCTTTTATGTGGTTGCCACACTGAGATTGAGTCAGGATTTTGTATTTCACTGACCAGTAGGTAGGGGCGAAATAAGATGACAAAAATAAATGTTTTATCCCAGAGACATATTAAAAGTTACTGAAATTTCTGAATCTAGACCTTTCAGAATTGTACATTTCCAATTAGCCCAACATCTGTTGTCGAGAAATTGCTGGAGTCTTCAATTAAGGATGGGGCAACTAAATGCCCTGAAAATTTTCAGCAGATTAGAGAGAGCCAGCATGGATATGTAAAGGGTATGTCATGCCTGACAAACCTGATTGAATTTTTTGAAGAGTTAACTATATGGTACTTTCTAGATGGTGAGAACAGTGGAGGTCCCAAGAGACTTGGGGTCCGTAGTCCAGCTGCATGGATCATTAAAATGTCAAGGACAGTTGCAGAACATAATCTAGAAGGCTAATGGAATGCTGGCTTTCATGTCTAGAGGAATACAAGGCAGGTAGAAGTCCTGCTTCAACTATACAAAACCCTTGCTTGACCACACTTGGGCTACTGTGACTGTGGGGTACTCGGGTCACCACACCTTAGAAAAAATGCATTGGTCTTGGAGTCTTTTCATCAAAAACTGCTGTCGTGACAGTGGCTGCCTCAATTTCTGGTCTGTCCACATTCACACCAACTTAACTTCTTCTGAACTTGTAGCATTATGCTCTCTCAGGTCCAATTCTCACATTGTCACTAAACCTGCTGATAAGAGTGTTGCTGTCTGGCGTACTGGCCTCTACTTTGCAGGGGCCGAACATCAACTCTGTGACATTTCCTCCTACTTTCCATAGACCATGTCTCTACCACCGTATATCAAGCCATTGTATCCAGGACTGTCACTGACCTCATTCCCTCTGGAGATCTTCCCTCCAGAGACTCAAACCTCATAGTCAATCAAGTCTGAACAGTCCTCTTCTATCTCCTTCCCAAAATCCATAAACATGACTGCACAAGTCAACCCATCTTTCAGCCCATTCCTTTTCCATTTAACTTCCGATATTGACTCTAATTTGTCCTCCCTTTGTGAAGTCTCCTCTTACCTACATCCACAATTCTTCATCACTTCAACAGTTTCCTGTCCCCAACCATTTTCTCTTCACCATGGATGTCCATTCTCTCTACACCACTATTTTTCAATAGGGCATAAGACGTAGGAGCAGAAGTAGGCCATTCAGCCCATGAAGTCTGCTCCGCCATTCAATGAGATCATGACTGATCTGAAGTGATAACCCTCAAATCCAGATTCTCCCCATATCCCTATAATCCTTGATTTCTTTATTGATCAGAGCTCTCTGCTTCTTTGTTGAACAGAGGCCCAACCAGTCTGTAGCAGAACCTGTGGCTGTAACTACAGTTTGCTCTCGAGCTACTCTGCTAATCATAGGTTCTTACATATTCTTATACTTTTTCGCGATACAAAGTGCTACATTTTGATTAGGTCATCAGATTGTTTGTTAAATTGGTTACAGTTCTGTTTTTGATCATATTATACTGATCCATTGTCCTGTGTGCTTTAGCTTTAATTGTTTTCTGGACATATTCTGTCTACCTGTTTACAATATCAACGCATTGGCTTTGTCAAACTGATTTTGATGATGTGTTAATTGTCCCATCTCCCTGATACTTGATTAGTTTTCCAGAGGCACAATGGCTTCTCAAGACTTTTTGGAGCCTTGATAAGTGATATCAATTCTCTTATTGTTGCTGTGTATTAGTGCTGTCTGAGATGTAGCTATTTGCAATTTGTCATGTGTTTGCCTGCAGTGAGTGTGGATACTACAGTGCTGTCTGTTTAACCCTTTCCATTCATTCCTCTCCTGCTGCAGCCCACACTCCCTGGGTTTGCCCTACTACACAGTCCCTATCCATCATTACCTTCCTCCAACTGGCAAAACCTGTCCTTTAGATACATACGTATGCCTTCTCTTTTTATGAGACATGTGGAGCATTCTTTATTCCAGTCGTACTCAGGCCCCTACCCTAATTTCTTTTCCCAGTACATTGATGTAATGGTGCATCTTCCTGCTCTCATCATGAACTAGAAAATTTCATTGGCTTTGTTTCCAATTGCCATCCTTCTCAACTTCACATTGCCCATTCATATTCTTCCTTTCCTCAACTTCTCACTCTTCATTTCTGGGTATAGGTTATCAACTAATATGCAATATAAACCCATGGACATCCATAGCTACCTTGACTACACTTCCTCACACCTTGCTACCTACAAGGACGCTATTCCATTCATCAAGTTTCTCTCTCCCCATCACATCTATTCAGACCATCCATGTTAGCGCTTCTAATATGTCATCCTTTCTCCTCAACTGAGGATACCCACCAATAGCATGGTTGACAGGGCCTACTGTGTCCAATCTATTTCATTCACTTCTGCTCTCCAAATCTCCCCTCTCTTCCGGAAGCACAAATGAGTTCTTTTTCTCCATGCTTTCCATCCCTCAGCCTCCATATTCAACAGATTATGCTCTGCCATATCTGCCACTTCCAACATGATGCCACCATTAAACCCATCTTCCCCTGCCCTCCCCTTTCAGCATTCTGTTCCCTCCATGACAAATTGGTCCACTCCTTAGTCACTCACAACTGCCCCTTTCATTCAACCAGAGGAGATGCACCACTCCCTATACTTCTTTATTCTGATCATCCAAGGCTCCAACACACCTTCCAAATTAAAGAGCAATTCATTGCACTTCTTTCATGTTAGTATAACTGTAAATACTACTCACAATTACCGTCTCCTCCACAATGGGGATACCGAACACCTCCATTTGATCAGCGAATGACCATGAGCTTCCTGTGTCATGTCTTCCTGTGTCACCTTTCTGCCACTCTGATTTTTTCTGTCCATGAGCCAGTGCAAACATGATGGGCTGAATGGCCTCCTTCTGCATTGTAACAATTCTGTGATTGTGTAATGACCTACAACACATGAAGCACAACACAAGCTTGAGGAACAGCATCTTATCTTTCAAATTGGCCCTCTACGATCTTCTGGACTCAACATTGAGTTCAACAGTGGCAGATCATAACCTCTGCTGCCATTTTGTTCAATGTGTTTTTTCTTTGCTAGCTTGGTCTTGTTTTATTTCTTTCTTTATCCCTTCATGGTGTATTCAGATCGCTGCTATGTAGCCATTCACGCCACATATGGACACATCTTCTTGTTAAGACTGGGCTGGGAGGAATGCAGTTTCTTTAGCCCCATTAGGTCGCACCATAAGTATAAATGTTTAATTCCCTCAACAAAATGGCCAGTTGTTTATTTTCACTACCTCCAAACCCAGAATAAAAGAGACTTAGCCAGGGCATGCGCGCGCACATGCGCGCACACACATACACATACACACACACACACATACACACACACATACACACACACAAATAAAACAAAAGACTAGACAAATAAGGTCTCTGCAGAGATTGGTGTAAAGGATAAAGTATGAAAAGATCTTTTGCCGTTGATTTGGTTTCTTGCGTGCAATTGTCTGGAAGTCCTTTACAAAGGATCTTTGGTGAACCATTGCTAACTCTCACAGCTTTGCAGGTTTCTGATACAGATGAGTCATACTGAGACTGAAGGTGAATACCCACTCTGGATTGCAGGCAACACAGGAAAAGAGAGTGAGAGTGAGAGAGAGAGAGGGAGAGAGAGAGGGGCAATCTTCCTTCGCCGTTTGCTCCCAAGACCAAGTTTTTAAAAAATGTTCAGCTAGAACTTCTCCCAGGCCAAATGTTTCAGCCAATCAGCAGAAGCCCACAGCCTGGCAACAGCAGTTTCTTTTTTTAATTCTGACTCAAGTAAACAAAATAACTCCTAATTCCCCAGACGTCTCGCTGGTCACTTAGCTGAAATTATGGGATTTCTTCGAAAAAGCTGCTTGCTCACAGACCAATGTGAACTTATACCTCTTTATTTAAAAATAAACTTAGGAGGATTTCCAATAATTCAATGTCCTTCCATTTTTTTTAAAAAAGCATAGAGTTCTTGGAGATATAGATTCCTAACATTCTGTTTCTTTATTATACCCGTTATCACTCCCTTTGGCTTTTGTACTATAAAATAATTTTTGCCACTAAATCTCCCCTTTCCTCCATCCTATCTTAGACTCTCCCTGATATTTTTCCTGCCCCTTCCGGCACCCTCCACTAGCTTAAAACCAATCACATTTCTGTCTATCTGTTCTGTTCTGATGACTTGAAACATTGGCGGGGGAGGGGTGGGGTTGCAATTCTCCCAAAAATGCTGAATTGGTGGGAAAACTGTTCTACATCACGACTGTTTTGTCAGTGCAACTTCAGACCTGATTCTCCCCACTCTGTGCAATGTAGAGGTCACAATCGTGAATCTCATAAAAGCCCGGGGTGGAGGCTATTCGCGCCAGAGTTTGACAGTTCTGGAACTCTGCATATGCGCAGTGGCCCCAACCTGTCAGTCTCCCCATTTGCTGGCCAGCGGCTCGGGACCCCTACAGTGTTGCCCCTCCAGCTCCTCCCCTCATGGCCCGATTGCAGCTCCCACAACAATTCCCGGGCCAGGCCTGACCCTCTCCCGTCCCAGAGCATCCCGATGTCCAGCCCACCCCCCCCAGCAGTGGCGATCCCCCGACCCTGGCAGACCGCCCCCCCCCCTCTGCTGACCTCCCCCCGGGGTCAGACTCTCCGCCCGCTGGGCGGCAGGCCTCCCCCACGGCAGACCCCCCCCCCCCCCCGCCCCCAGCAGACCCCCCCCCCCCCCTCCACCCCCAGCCCACCCCGATCGCTGGCCTCCCTCCAGTCCAGATCGATCCCCATGCAGAGTGGCAGTGGGACCCCGCACCCCAGCGATCGCCCCCTAGGCCCCGCCCAGAATAGACCTCATCCCCTTTGCACTGCCTGATGCTCGGTGGGCAGTGCCAGGGTGCCCCCTGGGCATGAGCACTTTGCCCCTTGGGCAGTGCCAGGGGGCACAGCTGGCACTGCCAGGCTTCCCATGCCCATGGGGCACCACACCCCCACCGCCCAACCCCGTGGGGGGCCCTGATTGCCCCCTTTCACTGCAGCGAGGTCTCCCGCTTGTTCCCTGAACATGGGGAGCTACTCTAAACCCACCGGAATGAAGTACTCCTGGCAAGGTGGGAGATGCTATCGGGCCAACAAGTTCCATGCCTGGCTCGATAATAACATGCAAAATAGATTTAAAATACATTAAAAATAGACTTAAATGGCTTACCTCCCTTCCCGTCGGTCTCCAGCATGGTTCCAACTGCGACTGTTCTCCGGCTCTGGGAGACGAAAATGAAATGACCAACATGCGATTCTCCTGACCGGACCCGCCAGAAAATTTGCGGGTCACAAGGGGAGAATCGCCCCCATTAACACTGGCTGGAATTTTTTGTCCTGCTGATGGCGCATCCCCGCTGTCGGATTTCTGGTGGCGAAGGGTGCATTCAGTGGGAAACTGCATTGACAACAGCGGGACCAGAATATCCCACCACCGGCCAATGGCGAGCCACCTCCGCCACCACCAAAAACACGGCAGATTGCACGGAAAATCCCACTCTCTGTATCTCTCCGCCGGATCTGTTGAGTATTTCCAGCATTTCCTGCTTTTACTTCAGATTTCCATCATCTGCAACATTTTGCTTTCGTTTTACTGGAATGATATGGGTTCTAGTAGTTAAATTCTGAAGAGCAATTGCACAAAGCAGGCTTGTATTCCCTGGAATTTAGAAAGTTAAAGGTTGATTTGATCAAAGATTTCAAGCAATTAAGGGGAACAGTTGGCATTAGATTGAAATTATTTCCACTGGTTGGGGAGGCTAGGAAGAGGGGGCAATGTCTAAAAATTAGGAAGCACTTCTACACACAATGGGCCCGATTTTACCATTGCAAACTTGGTAAAGTTGGGCGTGAGGCGATTAGCACCCGCATCCGCGCAGATGCCCACTTTACCAAGGCCCGAAAATGGCCGTG
The DNA here is from genome assembly GCF_964213995.1 of Mustelus asterias. NCBI lineage: Eukaryota > Metazoa > Chordata > Chondrichthyes > Carcharhiniformes > Triakidae > Mustelus > Mustelus asterias. Next base: position 36,326,589 of record NC_135803.1, read on the forward strand.
ATCCCAACCACACCCGAAATAGGCGCGACTTAATGAGCTGGTCACCCAATCTTACCTGCATTTCCCCCTTTACCATCGCGTTCACCTGTCCAGATTTGGCGCGAAACAGACCTGCTCGGCAAAGGTCTGTTTCGGGCGCTCCAGCTTCGGAAGAGGTAAGTTCAGAGCTTTCAATGGCTCTCTAATTCAGATTCAGATCGGTGGTGGGTGGGTTGGGAGTGGGGGGGGGGGGGGGGGGGGAGGTGGGCCAGATCATTCTCTGGTTGGGGGGGAGGGGGAAGCCCGATTATTCTCTGATTGGAGGGGGGAGGCCAGATCATTCTCTGGTGGGGTGGGGTGGGGGCGGGGGGGGGGGAGGGGGGGGGGGAAGCCGGATGGTTCTCTGCTTGGGAGGGGAGGGAGGAGGAGGGAGGCCCGATCATTCTCTGGTGGAGGGGGGACGAGGGAGGGCCAGATCATTCTCTGGTGGGGGGGGGGGAGGCGGGTCAGATGTATCTCTGGCGATCAGTGTGGGGGGAAAGGGGGTCCGCTGCCACTCTGAAGGCAATCGGTGGAGGGGGAAGCGGGGGAGGGGATCGTGACTGGTCTGGGTAGCAGGGGAGGGTGGATAGGGGGGACAGTTCTGTTGTGGGGGTGGAGTGATATCTGTGGGGGCCATCGCTCCTGGGCCGCTTTATCTGCTTTTTGCGGCCTGGGAGCGATGTGACAGGGGCGCGTTTTTCAATTTGTTTTCACTGTGCATGCGCAATTTAAAGCTCCGATCGGAGCTGCAGTGTTTCAGGCGCAATAAGCCCCGCCCACAGCACGATTCAGACTCGCAATTTTTTTTCCAGGCTGAGTGCGTATGGGGGCTCCTGAGAACAATTTTCCAAGTCGGATCGGAATTGCGTCCAGATTCAGCACTTAAAATCCAAATGTAAAATCGGGCCCGTTGGGTGGTGGAATTCATGGAAATCCCTATAGTGCAGAAGGAGGTCATTTGGCCCATCACATCTGTACTGACCACAATCTCACCCAGACCCTATCCTCGTAACCGTACATATCTACCCTGCTAGTCCCCATGCCACTAAGGGGCAATTTACTATGGCCAAACAACCTATCCTGCACACCTTTGGAGTATAGGAGGAAACCCACGCAGACACAAGAAGAACATGCAAACTCCACACAGTCACCCGAGGCTAGAACTAAACCCGGGTCCCTGGTGCTGTGAGGCAGCAGTGCTAACCACTGTGCCACTGCACCACTCCATAGGCTGAAACTCTGAAACTCTCTTCCACAAGTAGCTGCAGTTAGGCCGATTATACATTTTAAACCCATGATTAGTAGATTTTTGTTATCCAAAGGCCTTAGTGGGTTATGGGGCAAAGGTGAGTATATGGAGCAAGGTTACAGATTAGCCATGATCTCATTGGACGGAATTTTATGTGGCCAAATTGGGACTTGTGTTGTCCTGCAGAAGCGTTAAATCTGGTGTGATGATGTCAATCTGCAATAATACAGTAGACAGGTGGGTTCTGAAATTGGCAGTCCACCCACCACTTTGAAATTAATTCTTAAATAAAAACAGAAAATGCTGGATTATCTCAGCAGGTCTGACAGCATCTATGGAGAGAAAATAGAGTCAATGTTTTGAGCTTCAGCCCTAATTGAGTGCTCTCGTTTGGGGCGGCACGGTAGCACAGTGGTTAGCACTGCTCCTTCACAGCGCCAAGGACCTGGGTTCGATTCCCGGCTTGGGTCACTGTCTGTGTGGAGTTTGCACGTGCACCCTGTGCCTGTGTGAGTTTACTCCAAGTGCTCTGGTTTCTTCCCGCATTCTGAAAGATGTGCGGGTTAGGTTGATTGGCCATGCTAAAAATTGCCCTTAGTGTCCTGGGATGCATATGTTCGAGGGATTAGTGGGTAAATATGTAGGGATATGGGGGTAGGGCCTGGGTGGGATTATGGTCGGTGCAGACTCGATGGGCCGAATGGCCTCTTTCTGTACTGTAGGGTTTCTATGATTCTATGATTCTATGTGCTGGTTAGGTGCATCAACCTGAACAGGTGACAGCAAGGTGAACTTCACAATAACTTCATTGCAATGTTAATGCCTTACTTGTGACTAATAAATAAACTTTACATTTAGGTACTTGACAGCCTAGTTGACTGCCATAAAACATTGGCCATGCTAGAATAAGGTGGATGCATGGAAAACAGTCTTTGGGAATCACATTTTCTTTTGCAGTGATTGAAGGCTAGGTCATTGAGTGTATTTAAGACAGAGATAGATTGGTTCTTGACATGGTAAGGGGATCAAAGGTTATGGGAAAAAGGCAGGAGAATTGGATTGAGAAACTTATCAGCCATGATTGAATAGCAGAGCAGACTCAATGGGCCGAATTGTCTAATTCTGCTCTTGTATCTTATTGTCTTACGAAAGGATGGACATAAAGGCTGGACCATGCCCGACTTTAGAAGGAGAGGTTGCGGAGAGTTAGTTATTTGGGAACATTTTGCTTTACGTACACCTCTGATCAGGTTTAGGGATATTCCACAGGGGAGGGTCCGAAAGGTGGGTGCTGTAGTCACCTTTGGGCACTGACTCACTTGTTGGTGTCCCCTGTGAGCATCGTGCTCTCTGCGGGAGGCACCTCCTCTGGTGAGGAGAAGGAAATGGAGAAAGAGGAAGTCAGCTGGCTGGAGGCAGGAGTCACGTGAGTCACAGCAAGGTGAACAAGCTGCGGAGGAGTGGGGGTCTGCGGAGAGGAGGCTGCAGCAAGGTATGCAGACATAGGCAAAGGCGTATACCCTGCAAACCGAGATTCCAGAGTGCGAGTGTCCTATCTGCGGATGACAGAACGATTGTATCCCTGGAGACTTTGCCTTTCAGGAGAGAAGGTCCACATCCCTCTTTGGCATGCTATGATCATCCCCAATTATGTAGGTGGCCACCTGATGCCTGTGGCTTAAAAGTGACAGTCGTCTTGAACTCCTTCACCTCTGACTCATTCCCAGCTGCCTGTGGAGACCTGAGTGGGATCACGCAGCCTGCAGCACATTATTGCATAAAGGATTTCACTGATGACTGTATAGGCATGCACATTAACAGATTTCCTTTACAACAGATAACAACAGTCATGTGGAATGAACCAAAGGCTTTGCAGCCATGGCTGGTTTCCCATGGGTACAAGGGGTCATTGATTGTACCCATGTAACTGCCAAAGCACCAGCAGGGCAGCCAGGAGGTTTCATCAACTGCAAGGGATACAACTCAATAATTGTGGAGATTGTGTGATCACAATCAAAGAATATTACAGATGTATGCAAGATACCCAGAAAGCAACCACATCGCGTACATCCTCAGGTGCCAGGGATGTTTACCAGCCCGGGCACTTTGGTTGGATGGCTGCTTGGAGACAAAGGATACCCACTGATGGAATGGCTGATGAGTCCAGCACAAAATCCAATGACAGAGCAGAAAAAGGAAGCCATACATTGACCATTGTGTAGACCATTGGTTTGGTCAAGGTGAGATTCTGATGCCTGGATAATCGTAGAATCCCTAAAGTGCAGAAAAGGCCATTCGGCCCGTCGAACCTGCACCGACTCTCTGACAGAGCATCTTACACATTTCCCATGGCTAATCCATCTAACCTACACATCTTGGGACACTAATGGGTAATTTAGCATGGTCAATCCACCCAACCTGCACATCTTTGCGGGAGGAAACCAGAGCACCCAGAGGAAACCCATGCAGACATGAGTAGAATGTGCAAATAAACAAGCTCATACCTCCTACACTGGTTTATAAGAAATTTTGACCACAAAATACGCAGGCTCCCAATTACTCTTTTCTGATCCAGCTGTCACATTCCTGTGTCAGGGCTCCTATTAAATGGGTGGCCATGACCTCCTCCTAGGCACAACCTGCCCCGTATCCCTGGATGTCCCACGTTTACTTTCTGATTGGATGGGCTGCCCACCACCTCCTGTTGTTGTTGGCTGGATCTCCACTGGGCACCCATTAATTAGCTCTGCATGTATTCTACACCATCCTTCAAAGGTGGGGGCAGAGGTCAGCACGCCACCGACATCCGCATTGGCCTCCTACCCACTGCCCAACTACATAAAATTCCAACCATTGAATGGTGGAACAGGCTTGAGGGGCTAAGTGGCCTCCTCCTAGTCCATGTTCTGCTGATTTTGGCCTTTGACTCTGCCTTCTGGCTCTGTTACTGAAAGTAACCAGGTGCTGTCGTCAAGGGCAGTGAACCCTATCTTTCTTGCAATTCACATCCACCCTGGAAACATATGAATTGCCCTAATCAATGACACAAGAAAGAATTACAGTAAAAAGATACACCTCCTTCACTTATTTCGATGTCAAGTACTTTGATAACTCTGAAATTACAAGTTTATAGAAAATCAATTTAGGATCACATTTAAGCGTTGGCTTTATAATTCAGTGCAGGCTTTGGGTGGGATTTTATGGCCTTGCTTGTCCCGAAATGGCAAAATCCCGCCCGCGGTCAACAGACCTTTCCATGGTCCACCCCTCGCCCGCTCCGATTCCCGTGGCGGGCCATATGGTAAAATTCCAGCGAAAAGTATGGGGCAGAACAAAAAAGGGAAAAAGGAGGTGTAAAGAGAATGTATGAGACTAGATTCGTGGATAACATCAAAGGAAACCCAAAAGCCTTGTCTAAGCATATAAATACAAAAAATTTAGTCAAAGAAAAGGTGGAGTCAATTAGGAATTGAAAAGGAAATCAATACATAGAGACAGAGAACATGGTTGAGATACAGAATCATTACTTTGTAGTCGCCTTCACTAAAGAAAAGGATACTGGCAATGCCACAATAAAGGAAGAGATGGTAGAGAAATTGGATAGAATACAAATAGATAAAGGGATACTCAAAAGGTGGCAGTGCTCACTGTATGAAAGTCACCTAAGCTGGATGGGATATATTTTAGGATACTGTGGGAAAATAAGAGCCCTGGCCATAATGCTTCGTTGTCCAGTACTTCCCCGGAGTGGAGAAGCTACGGCATCTCCTCCGGAGCCTTCAACATGTCATTGATGAAGACGAACATCTCGCCAAGGCCATCCCCACACCCCCACTTCTTGCCTTCAAACAACCACACAACCTCAAACAGACCATTGTCCGCAGCAAACTACCCAGCCTTCAGGAGAACAGTGACCATGACACCACACAACCCTGCCACAGCAACCTCTGCAAGACGTGCCGGATCATCGACACAGATGCCATCATCTCACGTGAGAACACCATCCACCAGGTACACGGTACATACTCTTGCAATTCGGCCAACGTTGTCTACCTGATACGCTGCAAGAAAGGATGTCCCGAGGCATTGTACATTGGGGAAACTATGCAGACGTTGCGACAACAGATGAATGAACACCGCTCGACAATCACCAGGCAAGACTGTTCTCTTCCTGTTGGGGAGCACTTCAGCGGTCACGGGCATTCGGCCTCTGATATTCGGGTAAGCGTTCTCCAAGGTGGCCTTCGCGACACACGACAGCGCAGAGTCGCTGAGCAGAAACTGATAGCCAAGTTCCGCACACACGAGGACGGCCTCAACCGGGATATTTGTAACTCCCACAGTTGCGTGGACCTGCAGAGTTTCACTGGCTGTCTTGTCTGGAGACAATACACATCTTTTTAGCCTGTCTTGATGCTCTCTCCACTCACATTGTTTCGTCTCTTAAAGACTTGATTAGTTATAAGTATTCGCATTCCAACCATTATTCATGTAAATTGAGTCTGTGTCTTTATAAGCTCTGTTTGTGAACAGAATTCCCACTCACCTGAAGAAGGGGCTTAGAGCTCCAAAAGCTTGTGTGGCTTTTGCTACCAAATAAACCTGTTGGACTTTAACCTGGTGTTGTTAAACTTCTTACACTGTTCATAATGCTTCAATCATCCTTATATATTGTAAAGAAAACATTAATAGACTGGCTACAAGTTTAGTGTAGTGTTTTTTATCTGAGAACTGGATAGGTGCTATACTTGCTAATTACACAGATACTTGTTGATTGCAGCGATACTGTTGAATTGGACAGCACAATTTGGATTGAATAGAACTGTTACTACAGCAAACTGGTTGAAATCAGCAGAGGCTGATCGTAACCAAACGGGCAATCACAGTGGGAAGGGAAAGATGTCCTTATATGGCTAAGCCTATGGAAGAAAACAGGGGAATATCCTAATCATTAAACTTATGATGTCTGAGTTATTAAGGTACTTGGCATAGAAATAAGTGTAGCTTTTCTTCTATTCTTTCTTGTATCATTGATTATGAGAATACATGTTTCCAGGTGGAAGTGAATTGCAAGAAACATAGGTTGTATATGCATATCCTAATCATGGACCCAAATAACCAATCCACATCCAGAAGAGGATTCTGTATCTAAATTACTAAAAGCGGAGATCCGAGGTGTCCATGAAGGTGACAGGGTACGTTGAAAAGGCTGTGAAGAAGATATGCATGATCCTCGGCTTTATAAATGACAGCATGGAATACAAAAGCAAGGAAATTAGCTAAACCGTTCAAAAACGCCAGTAGGACCCCAGCTGGAGAATTGTGTCCAATTCGGGGCACTGCAATTCAGGAAGAATGCTTTAACAGGTATGCAAAGGAGATTTACTAGAATGGTAATGAAATTAAGGACTTCAGTTATGTGGAGTGACTAGAGTTTATTGTTCTTAGAACAGAGATAGCCAATGGGAAATTTAACAGAAGCCGTTCAACAGCTTGTAAGGCTTGATGGAGTAAATAAGGAGAAACTGTTCCCAGTTGCAGTAGGAGCAGTAACCAAAGGAGACAACTGTAAAGCAATTGGCAAAAGAATTGTCAACAACTTGCCAAACCATTTTTTAAGCAGCAAGTTGTTATGATCTAGAATGCAGTGCCTGAAAGGGAAATGGAGATATAATAATATTTGAAAGGAAATTGGACAAATAATAAAAAAGGGGGGAAGGGGGAAGGACAGTGGGAGAAGAGCAGGGGAGTATAATTAATTGGTTATACAGAATCCTCTTTCAAAGAGCCAGAATGGACATGGTGGGCCAAATGGACTTTTTCCATGCTGTATCTTTTTATAATTCGATATGCATTTGCTTTATTCCATCACAGTGTTAAGTTGTGTTTTTGCTGTATTACCATTTTCTTTGGTACTTGAAACAGTGAATTTCTGGCTAGAGGAGAAAAATGTACGAAGCTAAATGGGTATCCTCCAAATATAATTAGTAATTAACAATATACAGGAATTAAAGAGATCATTGCAGTTCAGCCGAGCTTTGAAACAAGAATAAATTGCTCTCTAATATGCATCAAACACTACTGCAACAGCCTCTTCCAATTGCTCACATTGTCAGCCTCCATCATTTGTTCCACATATTGCAAAGTATGGTAACCATAGTCAACTGGAAATGGCTTTATTTAAATCTTTAAAAAATATTCTTGTCAATTCATTCATCTTGCTTTCTGAAAATGTTACAAAAGCTTTGAAATAAGAACAGCAGTCAAACCTAATTTGACCTTGTATGACCATGGCTGTGACTCTTTAATGTCATTTTATATAAAAATAGAAGCTCTTTGCACAGCCACATGACACGCATCCACTTTGAATGTTATAATTAGGCTTAAGTAAAAATAATTTTTGTTTGCAAGTAGTCCTGCTGTCCCTTTCAAGTAATAAAACTAACTTTCCTCCACCCAAATCTTGCTAAATTATGTGCACCTATTCCAAGAATGTGACTAACATTTCCAGTTAAAATGAGCACTTTTTAGTTATACAAATATTGATTACATATCAAAAATATTTATGTTTGACAACTAAAGTCAAAGGGGACCACATTGAATCGCGCACTGAGACAGACTAAGAGGAACTTTAAAGATACACTCCTCATCACTTCTATTAGGAAGAGTGATGTTAATAGGATTTGTATGTTCTGGTGGTCAGTATGACCAGCAGCAGGAAGGTAGGGGGCAGCATGCAACTAAGTGCTCCAACTATTAAGGCTGGGCTAATCACACTATTAATGTTCAGATGAATGCCTCAATCATTCTTAATTGTGCAGTAAAAATGAACAGGAATTTCAATAAGATTGCTGACCACTTCAGCATCATTTGTATGGTGCTTGTTAACTTGTATTTTTTTTAAATGTCACTCTAAGTTAGAGGAGCTATAAATGCACTAATTATGCATCTTGCTGTTAAGCACTTCTGCTGGCTTACTACCATAAAAATGTCTGCTTCTGTCGTTTAATTGTGTAACTGTGAGACCAAAGGTAGTGTTGAAGATCACCTTTAAAAGAACAAGTTCCTGCATTTTATAGCAGGAAAGCTCTTGGAAATGACTCCTTTCGCAGGGGAACAAGAAAGGAGCGAAAGAGCAGAGCAAGAAAGGTAGAGCAGTGTGACAAAACATGTCTGAAATAGGTGCACACATAATGAGGTAGAGTTTCCGCTCGGTTCTGTGGTCTTAATTTGCAATTAACCTTAAAAATGTGTAAGCTGTACAAATGATCACAGAATTTTATGTGCAAATCAAGTTTCTTTTGTGCTGGTTTAAAGAATGAATGTGAGAAGTCAGTACTGTTCGGAAAACTGGCCACAATCACAAGTGCGTTAATCTTCATTGGGAAATTCCACTAAATGCGTTGTTTGCAGACCTTCAAGATAGTTCTAGTAAGTTTGTTATTTTAGGCACAGACTAAGTGCTATTTAAAATCTTAATTTTTTCTAATTTACTAAGAAACTGCCTATTGTACACCAACATAATTAGAAAATAGTTTCATGTATTTTTGGGCTGGATTCAGTTGGCACAATGGGACTCACCCATTGGTCAAAAACTGGTGGAGAATCCCAGTTAGTCCAATGGCAGAGGCCTGTGGTATCAAATGCCCTTCAGGAACTTAAGTGACCATTCACAAAGAAGCAAAATACTGCGAATGGTGGAAACCGGAAATAAAAATAGAAAATGCTGAATAAACTCAGCAGGTCTGGCAGCATCTGTGGAGAGAAGTTAACTGTGTTTCTCTCTCCACTGATGCTGCCAGACCTGCTGAGTTTATCCAGCATTTTCTGTTTTTATGACTTAAGTGACCATGTCGGACCTTCCCCGTGATTGAGGTCCCTAGTGGCGGAAGTCCCACATGCCGAGAGCTGCCAACCAATTAGAAGTCAGGAGCCTTCCATTGCTCATCAGCGCCAGCAAAAATAGTGGCTGTTGCTAGCATTGCACCCACTTAAAGCCCAATTAATGGCCACTTACGCATCTCCTCATGCTCCTGCTGTGATTTTAACCACAATGGAGGGTGCCAGAGTTAAATTTCTCTGGCAACCCCTCGCTAGGTTTGGGGACAGAACCTTCACTCCAGGCACTCAGAGCCAATCTGAGCACTGCCACCCCCTCCCCACAACATAGTCCCCCAACCTTGGATGCCCCCTCTTGTCCTGGTGAACCCAATCCCCGCTTCTCTCACTGGGACCTGGCAAAACCCCAGACTTACTTTTAATTCCAGGTCCATTGCATGAGGAGTGCTTGTAGTCCCAGAAGGTGCCACCACTCCTGGTAGCACTGCTGGGGGTAGTGATCTCCACTTCTTTAATTGGCTCTCAGTTCTAGGAGGTGGGATTTCCTCAGGGGTAGGGTAGAAGTCCTGCCTTACTTCAAGTAACAGCTTGGCAGCCATTAACTCACTGCAGGGTGATCCAGCCAAGCAGAGGCAGACTTGTCCACAACTTTTCAGCCTATGTGGAGTGGAGGGCAAGGCCATGGCCTCTGAGTAAAACTCTGGCACACAGCCTTTCAATGCAGTCTTTTTTACTCTTCAGCAATTTTCAGTCTGATTATACATACTCTGGAATTCAAACCCTATCCATAATAAAATAAACAGATCAGACTCTTTGCTATTCAGGTGAAGAAATTTTTTAACTTACTGTCGCTCCGGAGATCTCCATATGTATTATTTTAAGGAAGGATTTCTGGGATCCATAATATAGAGTATAAATAAAATTTTGCCAGTCTCCTCACTCCTTGCCTAACCATATTGATTTTTACTGTAGGAATAAAGTTAATTTATTAGTCACAAGTAGGCTAACATTAACACTGCAATGAAGTTACTGTGAAAATCCCCTAGTCGCCACACTCCGGTGCCCATTCGGGTACACTGAGGGAGAATTTAGCATGGTCAGTGCACCTAGCCAGCACGTCTTTCAGGACTGTGGGAGCAAACCGGAGCACCCGGAGGGAACCCACGCAGACAAAGGGAGAATATGCAAACTCCACACAGACAGTGACCCAAGCCGGGAATTGAACCCGGCTCCCTGGCGCTGTGGGACAGCAGTGCTAACCACTGTGCCACCATGGCGACTGACAATATTACCTTGACACCAACAGTCTTTATGTTAGCCAGATGGTGAAAGGTAGATCATGGATCATAGAATCTCTACAGTGTAAAAGAAGGCCATTTGGCTCTTCAAGGTCACACCGACTCTCCAACAGAGCATCTTATCTGGCCCATTCCCTGCTCTAACCCTGTAACCCCACAGTTTACCCTGCTAATCTCCCTAATCTACATACCTTTGGACACTAAGGGCAATTTAACAGGGCCAATCCACCTGATCTGCAATTCTTTGGAGTGTGGCAGAAAACCGGAGTACCCGGGGAAAACCCACGCAGACGCAGGGAGAACGTGCAAACTCCACACAGATGGTCACCCAAGGCTGGAAGCGAACCCAGGTCCCTGGCGCTGTGAGACAGCAGTGCTAACCACTGTGCAGGCTGAGTGAGTGGTCAACTGAGGGAAATGAGAGGGAGATTCAATAAGCTAGATCCCCCACATACATTAGCTGCTAATTCATTTTCCGTGGTCACTTTCAGCAGCTGGCAGATGCACCAGCCTCAGATGGAGTCAATGAAATGTAAATATTACATTGAGGGTGGGTCACTGAATTGTTTTGTAATGGAAAGCAGAAGCAGTGAAAGTTGTTAAAAAGACAGGTAACTATCTAAAAGAAAGAAAAATCACTAGTGGAATTGTGGAATAAATAAGCAACATTCCCTTTGTGCCACTGAATCTGTTTCCAGTCTGTCTCCACTATGGGTGCTGCATGCATCTTTTCATGCTTGCCTCTCCCCTATTTCCCTCCATTTGAAGGAGTGTCTGTCCCCACCAAGGCAATTTCTTGATGCCCCTCTCACTCAGGTAGTTTCACTCTCTTACCTCTTCCTTCCTTCTTCTTCATCCTTCTTTCCCCGATCTTTTCTTTTCTGCCTTCATTCTGTGCGCCTCCCTTCCCCTTTCTCACACTATGAATAGATCCAATAACCTCCCAACCATTAATGCAATAACTTCACTTGGTTGTGACTGTTAGGATAGATCCAATAGAAATAAAAATTGGGAGAGATCTAAAATGGCTGCTGATTTACGATCCTGAATTTTGCACCATCACACAAAATATTGACTTGCTATAGAAAATCACTGCGTTTGTTTCTATGGTTACTGTGTTGTGGACAGACCCAACAGCTCTTTAATTTTGGTTTGGAAGTGTTCTGTTGTAACCCAGCCTTAAAAGTACTCATGCTCTTTTATTTTCAAATGCATTTGCAATCTGTTTTGCTCTTTGAACACCCCATGTTTGCCCAGTGTTGACTACTCTGCTGCAAGTTCTGTTCATCTGATTCTGGGAAAAGATGAAGGTAACTAGGAACAGAAGATCTGTCGAATCACAGCACTGTTACAGAGCAGAAAGACGTTATTTGGCCCATCGTGTCTGCACCAGCTCTCTGAATGAGTAACTCACCTCATACTTCTCCCGGTCAGCCCGTACATTCTCCTTTTCAGGTAACTGTCTAATTTTAATGTTTCAATTGAACTTGCCTCCACCACACTCTCAGGCAATACCTTCTAAACCCAATCAGTCGCTGCATAAAAACATTTCTTCTCATATTACATTTACTACTAAAAGGAGTTAAGCTGACAATGAGTAAGAAGGGACCTTGAATCTGCATGTTGAATTCAGACTTTTGGTGGTAACCTGTGAAATTGGACTCATTGTTAGGATAATATTTTGTTTTGAAGAGGACTTGAGGAAGAAATAACTCAGAGAAGTAAAATACAGATTTTGAATCTTGCTCCCAGGCTAGGAATACTGCGATGAGTAACTCACTTCCTGACTTCCCAAAGCCTGTCCACCATCTACATTCACAAGTCAGGAATGTGATGGAATACTTCCCACTTGCCTGGATGGGTGCAGTTCCAACAAGACTCAAGAAGCTTGACCCCCCCTCTAGGACAAAGCAGCCTACTTGATTGACACCACATCCACTCCCTCCACCACCGACACTCAGTGGCAGCAGTGCGTACTATCTACAAGATGCACTGAGCAATTCACCAAGGATCCTTAGAAACACCTCCCAAACTTACTGACCACTTTCACCTAGGACAAGGGAAGCAGATACATGGGAAAACCACCACCTGCAAGTTCCCCTCCAAACCATTCACCATCCTGACTTGGGAATATATTGCTGTTCCTTTGCTGTCGCTGGGTCAAACTCCTGGAATTCCCTCCTTAACGGCACAGCACGTGGACTGCAGTGATTCAAGAGGGCAGCTCATCACTACCTTCTCAAGGGGAACTAGTGATGGGCAATAAATGCTGGCCAACCAGCGACGCCCATGTCCCATGAATGAATAAAACAAATGTTGCTTTCATCTTTGAAATTGCATGGGCTCATATTTCTTTACTTTGCTTAAAGACCCAATTTATATAACAATATTCTCAAACATCTGTAGAAATTTAAGAATAAGTGGAAGTGTACAATTAATTGGGGCATGTTAGAATGCCATAATCCTATTTGTAGTTGGGGAAGGACCAAGGGAATGCTGAGCCTGAAATAATCAAACTATGTAGAGTTTTAGATAAAATATGTTATCATGTTAACATTGAATATAACCTGTTGGTTATGGTACTGATTAACCGAGAAGTCATGAATTTAAATTTAGTTTGCCTGCTAACAGCATGAATAAATATCTTGGGAAATGTAGTAGTGGCCTCAGTTCACCAATATCCTTCAGGAAAGAGTACATCTGCTCAGACTGGCTTACACATGATATCAGGTATATACGGAGATCACCGTCAATAACACCACTTTAGCAAATTCCAACCAATATTTCCTCCACTAATTGTGTTTGCCTCTTTAAGTAGCTGTCAATTAAATGTTGGAGTACAGTTAGTTCTATGCTGTGCGCCTGCCATTACTGCTGTTAGGATTATAAATATCCATCACCTAAAAAAAGACCCAGTGAGAGCAGGGCTTTGGAGAAAACAGGAGGAGGAAAGGTAAGTTTAAAATTTTCATTCACTTTTTTTTCCCTGTGTGTTTAAAGGGGCAATTATGAGTGTGAGGCCAGTATGTTGTTCCCAATGTAGGATGTGGGAGGTCCTGGAGGCTCCTAGCCTCCCGGACGACCATATCTGTGCTGGGTGTGTTGAGCTGCGGTTCCTGAGGGAACATGTTAGGGAACTGGAATTGCAGCTCGAGGACCTTCGCCGGGTTAGGGATAGTGAGGAGGTCATTGACAGGAGCTATCGGCAGGTGGTCACACCGGGACCACGGGAGGAGGGTAACTGGGTAACAGTGAGGAAGGAGAAAGCTCAGTTGATGGTGAGCACCCCGGTGGATGTGCCCCTTAATAATAAGTACTCCTGTCTGAGTACTAATGGGGTGGACAGCCCACCTGGGGGAAGCAGCGGTGGCAGTGTCTCTGGAGCTGAGCCTGGCCCAGTAGTGCAAAAGGGTAAGGAAAGGAGGGTAGTGCTAATTGGGGACTCTACGGTGAGGGGGTCAGATAGGCGTTTTTGCGGACACAGACGGGACTCTCGGATGGTGGTTTGCCTCCCTGGTGCAGGGGTCCGGGATGTCTCTGGTCGAGTCCCAGAAATCCTGAAGGGGGAGGGAGAGGAGCCGAAGGTCGTGATGCATATAGGTACTGCTGACATAGGTAGGAAGAGGGAAGGGGTCATGAAAAGAGAATATAGGGAGTTAGGTAGACAGCTGAGAAAGAGGAATGCAAAGGTAGTAATCTCGGGATTGCTGCCTGTGCCGCGGGAGAGTGAGAACAGGAATCGGTGGAGAATGAATGCGTGGCTGAGGGACTGGAGCAAGGGACAAGGATTTGGGTACTTGGATCATTGGGACCTCTTTAGGGGCAGGTGTGACCTGTTTAAAAAAGACGGGTGGCACTTGAATCCCAGGGGGACCAATATCCTGGCGGGAAGGTTGGCTAAGGCTACTGGAGAGACTTTAAACTAGAAAGGTTGGGGGGAGGGAATCGAAATGAGGGGACTGAGAGCGAGGAGGTTAGCTCGCAAATAGATAAGGAATGTAAACAGGGTAAGAGGGAGGTTAGACGAGTGATGGAGAAGGGAAGTGCTCAGGCTGAAGGTCTGAGATGTGTCTATTTTAATGCCAGGAGTGTAGTGAATAAAGTGGATGAGCTTAGAGCGTGGATTGCTGCTTCGAATTGTGATGTGGTGGCCATTACGGAGACTTGGATGTCTCAGGGACAGGACTGGGTGCTTCAGGTGCCGGGTTTTAGATGTTTCAGGAAGGACAGGGAGGGAGGCAAGAGAGGGGGGGGAGTGGCACTGTTGATCAGGGATAGTGTCACGGCTGTAGAGAAGGTGGACGCCGTGGAGGGATTGACTACGGAGTCTCTGTGGGTGGAGGTTAGGAACAGGAAGGGGTCGGTAACGTTGCTGGGTGTTTTCTATAGGCCGCCCAATAGTAACAGAGATGTTGAGGAGCAGATGGGGAAACAGATCCTGGAGAGATGTAGGAATAACAGAGTTGTCGTGATGGGAGATTTTAATTTCCCAAACATAGATTGGAATATCCCTAGGGCTAGGGGTTTGGATGGAGAGGAGTTTGTTAGGTGTGTCCAGGAGAGTTTCCTGATACAGTATGTGGATAAGCCTACTAGAGGAGAGGCTGTACTTGATCTGGTGCTGGCTAATGAACCTGGACAGGTGGAGGATCTCTCGGTGGGTGAGCATCTTGGGGATAGCGATCATAATTCTATCTCCTTCACGATAGCATTGGAAAGAGATAGGATCAGGCAGGCTAGGAAAGTGTTTCTCTGGAGTAAAGGGAAATACAGTGTCATCAGGGAGGAAATTAGACGGGTAAATTGGAAGGAGGCATTCTTGGGGAAAAGTACCGAAGGAAAGTGGAGGATTTTCAAGGAATGTTTGTCTGGAGCTCTGCATGACAACGTTCCGATGAGACAGGGGGGTGTTGGTAGGGTACGGGAACCGTGGTGCACGAAGGTTGTGATGAACCTGGTGAATAAGAAAAGAGAGGCGTACAGAAGGTTCAGAGAGCTAGGAGGTGTTAAGGATTTAGAGGAGTATACGGGATGTAGGAAGGAGCTTAAGAAGGAAATTAGGAGAGCGAGAAGGGGTCATGAGAAGGCCTTGGCGGGTAAGATTAAGGAGAATCCCAAGGCTTTCTACAAATATGTCAAGAGTAAAAGGATGAGATGTGAAGGCATAGGACCCTTAAAAGGTGAAGGGGGAAAAGTTTGTGCGGAACCGTTAGAAATGGCGGAGCTGCTTAATGAATACTTTACCTCGGTATTCACGGTGGAAAGGGATCTGGGTGGTTGTACTGCTGGTTTGCGGTGGACAGAAAGGATCGAGCATGTGGACATAAAGAAAGAGGATGTGTTGGAACTATTGAATGGCATCAAGGTTGGTAAGTCGCCGGGACCGGATGGGATGTACCCCAGGTTACTGTGGGAGGCGAGGGAGGAGATTGCGGAGCCTTTGGCGATGATCTTTGCATCGTCGATGGAGACGGGAGAGGTTCCGGAGGATTGGAGGATTGCAGATGTGGTCCCTATATTCAAGAAAGGGACCAGGGACAGCCCGGGAAATTACCGACCGGTGAGTCTAACCTCAGTGGTTGGTAAGTTGATGGAGAGGATCCTGAGAGACAGGATTTATGATCATCTAGAGAAGTTTAGTATGATCAAAAGTAGTCAGCACGGCTTTGTCAAGGGCAGGTCGTGCCTTACGAGCCTGGTTGAGTTCTTTGAAAATGTGACCAAACACATTGACGAAGGAAGAGCGGTGGATGTGGTCTATATGGACTTCAGCAAGGCGTTCGATAAGGTCCCCCATGCAAGACTTCTTGAGAAAGTGAGAGGGCATGGGATCCAAGGGGCTGTTGCCTTGTGGATCCAGAACTGGCTTGCCTGCAGAAGGCAGAGAGTGGCTGTGGAGGGGTCTTTCTCTGCATGGAGGTCAGTGACCAGTGGAGTGCCCCAGGGATCTGTTCTGGGACCCTTGCTGTTTGTCATTTTCATAAATGACCTGGATGAGGAAGTGGAGGGATGGGTTGGTAAGTTTGCTGACGACACCAAGGTAGGTGGTGTTGTGGATAGTTTGGAGGGATGTCAGAAGTTGCAGCGAGACATAGATAGAATGCAAGACTGGGCGGAGAAGTGGCAGATGGACTTCAACCCGGATAAGTGTGTGGTGATCCATTTTGGCAGATCCAATGGGATGAAGCAGCAGTATAATATGAAGGGTACCATTCTTAGCAGTGTAGAGGATCAGAAGGACCTTGGGGTCCGGGTCCATAGGACTCTTAAATCGGCCTCGCAAGTGGAGGATGCGGTCAAGAAGGCGTACGGCGTACTGGCCTTCATTAATCGAGGGATTGAGTTTAGGAGTCGGGAGATAATGCTGCAGCTTTATAGGACCCTGGTTAGACCCCACTGCGCGCAGTTCTGGTCACCTCATTACAGGAAAGATGTTGAAGCCATTGAAAGGGTGCAGAGGAGATTTACAAGGATGTTGCCTGGATTGGGGGGCATGCCTTATGAGGATAGGTTGAGGGAGCTTGGTCTCTTCTCCCTGGAGAGACGAAGGATGAGAGGTGACCTGATAGAGGTTTACAAGATGTTGAGAGGTCTGGATAGGGTAGACTCCCAGAGGCTATTTCCAAGGGCTGAAATGGTTGCTACGAGAGGACACAGGTTTAAGGTGCTGGGGGGTAGGTACAGAGGAGATGTCAGGGGTAAGTTTTTCACTCAGAGGGTGGTGGGTGAGTGGAATCGGCTGACGTCGGTGGTGGTGGAGGCAAACTCGTTGGGGTCTTTTAAGAGACTTCTGGATGAGTACATGGGATTTAATGGGATTGAGGGCTATAGATAGGCCTAGAGGTGGGGATGTGATCGGCGCAACTTGTGGGCCGAAGGGCCTGTTTGTGCTGTGGCTTTCTATGTTCTATTATTGTTTCATTAACTGTTCTTACACCTGTTTTGTTTCGCAATTCTAATCCATCAGATTGTATGCCTGTTAACTTAAGTAAATGTTTCTAAGTTTTACTTTGCTTAAAAGTGTTTAATTCTAATTTTAATTTTTGTGAGGATAACGGCATATTGGAACATGGGTCTGGGTTTCACACTCCCCCCCTGAGGTCAGGTTGGCAGGCATACAACTGAGCGCAATGTCATGGGCATTGTTCCACATCCACAGCCCTTCCTCCACTGCAATTTTATATGTGTCAAGGGAGGCATTGGGCAGCCTGCCAACAATTAGTGGCCATTTCTGTGCCCCTTCCTGTCCCCGCTGCAACTTATCCTGCGCCAGGTGGAGGCCAGTGCCAAGTGGCAAACCTGACAGCAAGTAAGGGTGGGTTACTTCCTTTATAGACCCTCAGGGCACATTGGAGGCCCCCACAATGTCTAACCCCTCCAACATTTCCCCACCAACCTGGCCTGTCGAGCCCAACCTCCTACCAACCTCAACCTCCTCGCCAGGACCTACCAGCCTTGTCCTGGTAATACTGTCCTCAACTTAGCTCAGTGTCTCGTTCCATTGACAATCTCTCATGTTGCTCCAGCTCATTGAGTCTGCACCGATAACAATCCCATCCAGGCCCTATCCTCGCAACCCCATGTATTTACCCACGCTAAGGGGCAATTTAGCATGGCCAATCAACCTAACCCGCAAATCTTTGGAGTGTGGGAGGAAACCGGAGCACCCAGAGGAAACCCACACAGACACGGGGAGAACATGCAAACTCCACACAGACTCCGAGGCCAAAATTGAACCCGGGTCCCTGGTGCTGTGAGGCAGCAGAGCTAACCACTGTACTACCATGCCCGCCCTGCTGATTGATGCTGCCCCTGCATGGCCACATCTCTTGAATTAGAAATCGATTCATATTTGATCTAACAATCTTATATTTACTGTATTTTCATTACAATTATTTCAAAATGTTTCTGTATACTAATAAAACTGAGGTCTTCTGTGGAAAATCTGTGGAAATCTGAAATAAAAACAGAAAATGCTGGAAGTACTTGGCAGGTCAGACAGCATCTGTGGAGAGAAAAACAGAGCGATATGTTTTAAGTTAATGACGTATATCAGTACTAGGATAAGTTAGAAATGCAAGAACTGTTAAGCAAATGAAAGGGGGGAACGGTTGGGAAAAGGGAGGGGTCTGTGATCAGGTGAGAGACAGGAGAAAATAGATGACCAAAGAATCGGTGGTCCAAAACCAAAGGGAGTGACAATAGGACAAGCAAAGTAACAAAAGATATGTCGAGGGAAGTGGCAATATCAAGCTTTAGAAATTCACTTACTGCTGAGTGCAGCAGCGCTAACTATTTATGGTATTTTTAGTGGGGAGCTATGAGGTTCGAATCCCAAGTTCATGCCATTGTATGTATTTCAATGCTGAGTTTCTCAGTGAGGACTACAATGCATCCTGTGAGAGGTGGGGTATCTCGGGCAGCGACTCCCAGATTTATGGATGTCAGAAGTTGCCATGTTATGTATTGCATATGAATGGTGAATGTTATTTTTACTATTCTTACCACGAAATCCAGACCAATACTTCGCAAACGAAAAAAAAATGACAAGGCACACACTTTGGTACTTCACCTTTTCAAGTAATGCACACACAAATGAATATTAATAGCACAGTTGATGAAGCATTTGGGATTTTCAATCTTCTAGGAAATCAAAACAAACTCAGAAAACATTTTCAATTCAGAAGTGTGTTTCTGCAAAATATTAGTGCCAAGTGAAGGGTCTCTGGATAGTAATCGAGAGCAGAAACCAATAGCTCAACTCAGATCAAAGGTAAGACCTACATCTCACTGCCCCAGCATCTGTACCTCTACCAAGAAAACCACAGGGGAGGCTCAGATTACAGTCTGAATGCTTTTACAAACTCCTCTTTATTTCAGAGTTCAGTGAGGTATGTTGGATACCACAGGGTAAAGCACCTCTTCTGTGAAGAGGGAGCTGATTCTCAGGAACCCCACTATGATGATCAGCATCCATGCTTTGAATCTGAAATTTCTATTTCAACATTGAACAGAATAGGTTATTGAGGCAGTGACCTGAAAGGTCATGTTCAGCACAAATAACTTCAAAGAGATTGGCACAGTCATCTCCTATCCTGAGCTGTATTGGGAAATGCATGATTCTATTGCGACACACCATCTTTTTAACGTTACTTTCTTCCTTAGTGTTTTACTAAAGATTTAGTGACCAAGACAAAATTTTTGTTTATCGCAGCTTCAAATCAATGAAAGCTGATGATTATATAATTGACAATGATCACAAAACTCTGATAATGAGAAGCTGCTGCATCTGTTGTTAGTGCCACAGTAGAAGTGATCAGAACAGTAAATACTTATTCAGCCAGTGCATAGATTAAACGGATGAAGGAAAACAAAAGTCAAGTTTTTACATGAACAAATGCATTTCATAGAACCCCTACTGTGTTGAAGCAGGCCATTTGGTCCAGCGAGTCTGCACAAACTCTCCGTAAGAGCATCAAACACAGGCCCTATCCCCGTAACCCAGCATATTTACCCTGCTAATCCCCTCAACCTACATATTAAGGGGCAATTTAGCATGGCCAATCAACCTAACCTGCACATTTTTGGATTGTGGGAGGAAACCGGAGCACCCGGAGAAAACCCACGCAGACACGGGGACAATGTGCAATTTCCACACAGTCACCCAGGGCCGAAATTGAACCCAGAGCTGTGAGGCAGCAGAGCTAACCATTGTTTCACCATGCCGCCCTTTAAAAACACCTTTCTTCAATCTTAAAGCACTGGAGTTGAATCCAGCCAGTACTGGTACATTTTGGATAAAAGCCTTGCTCTCTCTGTCCTTTGCAATGAGATCCTAAGGATCTTAGTCTCAGGTATAAGCACACAAAACACCATTAACATTCAATGAAATAATGAAAGGAAGTGCTGGTAATGGAAAGAAATCACTGATGAAGTGGAATGTGTTTTTCAGAGGTTCATGTCATTGCCATTGGATTCTGCACTGTCGAGATTCTATGTTTTTACTTTGATTTTCCCTATTATTCTGGTTTTGTTTTGAATATACGATAAATTCCAAGCCATGTTATTGTGCTGTGCAGAAGCTAGTGGTGGCAAAATTGAAATTAATGATTGTACTGATGTACATTAATCCTTTTTCTGTTTTACTTTCTGTTACTCTGTTTACAATTGTTTTGTTAGAGGCGAGCAATTAATAACTGAAGTTTGAGTTTTCACACTGGGAATATTTCATTTTCAGTACCCAGAGAGGTTGTTTGGTGATAGTTAAGACTCATGGTGTGGTTAAGAAGGTGACAAGACTGAAGTGAATAATCACTCGGGGGCGGCACAGTGGCACAGTGGTGAGCACTGCTGCCTCACAGCGCTAGGGACCCGGGTTTGATTCCCGGCTTAGGTCACTGCCTGTGTGGAGTTTGCACATTCTCCCCATGTCTGTGTAGGTTTCCTCCAGGTGCTCCGGCTTCCTCCCACAGTCCAAAGATGTGTGGGTTAGGTGGATTGGCTATGCTAAATTGTCCCTTGGTATCAGTGGGACGAGCTAGGGTAAACGCATGGGGTTATGGGGATAGGGCCTGGGTGGGATTGTGGTTGGTACAGATTCGATGGGCTGAATGGCCTCCTTCTGCACTGCAGGATTCTATGATTCTAACTTTTGGTAACAAATTTAATTCATCTCTACGTTGTAGATACAGGAACGACAGTATATTTTAAAGATGCGTTGGAAGTATAATGTCATTTTTGTGGAGCATCTCAGACAACCACTTCCACAGTTTTGCATTTAACCATATATCTACCCTCCCTTGAAAATGTTGTGTAGTTAATATATAAATAAATAGTGTACCATTAGCTGCATCGCTCTTTTAACAATACATTCTGATCCAATATTTCTGTAAGAAAGATGAGGAAAAAGGATTAAAGAAGATTATCTATGTATAAACCATTTTCCCTTAGCACAGGGACAAAACTGTAACAGAGCCAGGAGAATCACAGCTCACACATTTTTGGGCCAGTAAGTTAGTGATTAATCTTTTCAAAACTAAAAAACAGGAGATAAAGCAGGTGGAATAATTTACTGTAATTAGCATGCAAAAACCTTTTGACTAATCACTCCTCCATGATTGCCTTTCCCTCTTTTAATATTGCACTTCTGTCTCAGCTCCTCGGAGAAGCCATTGGATTTCCTGCCAGTTTCCCATACTGCCAGATGAACTACCTGGGAGGGGAGTGGATCTTTGTGGATTAGCCATGGTAAATGTGCAGGGTTACGGGGATTAGGCAGAGGAGGGCCTGGGTGTGGTGTTCTTTTGGAAAGTCGGTGCAGACTCGATGGGCCAAATGGCCTGTTTCTGTGCTGTAGGGGTTCTACAGCCACTGTCCCAGGGCACCTTACAGCTAATGACATACTTTTGAAAAGTAGTCATATTGTAAGATAGGAAATACAGCAGCTTTATATTCTTGGATAGAAAGCAGTAGGATTTCTCCATTCTGTCTTTTAATCCAAGGAGTGCAGCTGACACCACTTCTTGATGCTTCCAATTTTGCCCCTGGAACTCCAGCAACTGAGGCATGCCCGACTCCAGAGGCACGTCATCCGACTGGGTCTCAGCAGGTTCCAGCAATTCTCAGAGTACTGGAACAGTGGGGCATCCCTGCCTCCACCTGCTGTGGGTTGGAAAGAATGAGGTGTTCATCAATTTGTGACCACAAGGCCTCTCCAAAACTAAGTCCCACCGAGGTGTGTGTCTCTGCCCTGGTGGAGGGTTTGGGTGAAGGCTGACAGTTCTTCAATCTCAACATCTGAGAAACCATCCGCCCTGGTGTTGGAGCTTTCTCGAACCTGGCTGGTGGACTGCCTGGACTGCTCCTCTGATGTGCCTACTAGAGAAGGGATATTTCATTAGTACTCGGCAGGAGCCTCCAGATACAGGAGACATGACTCGCATCAGTTTGATGTGATGGATGATGGTATTCTGGATCCTCATTTGGTTTATCAATGCCCACCTCACCATTGGCACAGGAGTGGTCAAGTTCCTCCCCAGCCAGCTGGAGGGTTTTCTCCTCAAATTCAGAGAGGATTTTCAACTCCGGCACCCCTCCGCCTCTTTGGGATTTCTCCCTCTTACTTTGAGCCAACTTGTCCTGCATGAAGAGAGTGTATGCAGGATGTGTGCCAGGGCAGATGCTAAGGATGCCAGGCTTGTGAGGATGGTGAGTGGGAGCAGCGAGCTGATGAGGAGGTGAAGATGTGCGTGGGAGAACAAGTGGTGCCATCACTTGAGCTGGCAGTGAGTAAGCTCCCTGTGGACGTGTAATGGTTGTGTGAGCGTGTAAATTAAGAGTGATGGAAGAAGTGGTTTACCCTTTTATATTTATCCAATTCTTTATAGAAGGAGTTAATCTATGCTTCATCAATTCCTTTTGCTCGGAATCTGTTTCACATATCCATTACTCTGTGGGAAAACAAGTTTCTTCCCATCTTGAGTTCTGCCTCATTTTATATTCATGTCCTTTCGTTCAATGCTGAAACTATCAATGCATTCCATTCTTCTGAAAACCTGAATCATATCCCTTCAATCTTTTCTCCATTTTGCAAATTTAATTTCATAATGTAGACTCCTACATCCTGCAATATCCCCTTTGGCTATCTCTGTGAATTCACCCCAACATATTGTTTCATTTAAAAAATACCCATAATTACACTCAATCTAATGTGGCCTTGCGATCTTGCCAATGACCTAAACAAGGTTAGAATATCTAGTTTTCATTTTAATCAAATGTCCTCAGGGTACCTCCTGGTACTCAATTAATCTCATTGCTATCTGCTTCACATTAACCGAAAGCTCTAAGTGAAAGGTCAATGATGTAACGTTCTTGATGGAAGGTTGTATTTGGTATTGAAATTTGATGGCATTGTAATAAAAGAATCAAATAAAGAATAAGAACAGAGTGCAATTAAGACGTAATAGAGCTAGAAAAGAAATACTGATGAAACTGGAGGCTTCTAGTGATTAATCAAATGGAATAAAACATAAGAAAATAGGAACAGAAGTAGACCTTTCAAGCTCTTCAATCTTGTTCTGTCATTCAATTAGATCATTGCTGGACTAGATATCAACTCCATTTAGCTGCCTTTGCTTCATATCAGTTGATATCCTTACCTAACAAAAGTCTATCAATCTCAGCCTTAAAAATTCAATTGACACAATTGACTGTGACACAATATTCAGAACATTTTTAGGGGAGAGAGTTTGAGATTTCCACTCCCGTTATATGTAAAACCGCTTCCTGATTTCACTCCCAATTGTTCTAGGTCTACTTTTAAGATTGTGCCCCAATGTTCCAGATTATGGCATCAGAGGAAATAATTTCTCTTGGTGGAATTCTCCCATCTGGGACAGGGAGTGTCTCCTGCTGTGGAGATGAATGGGAAACCACGCCGTACCTTCCAGCCCAACCTCATTAATTATGCACCAAAGTTTAGTGCCATATTTCGTGGCAGGGTAGGTATTGATTGTGCATGTCCTGCCATCATATCTGGGTGTCATGCCAATCAGTGCCCAACATCACTGACCCACCATTGGACAAAGTAAATGCATCTCTAGGAACATGCTGAGGCTGGAAGATGGACCTCCACAATGACACCCAAGCTGGAAGATCCACTGATAGATGTTCCCCCCACCCACTGCTGTGGTATTCCTAGGTTTGGATCACTGATGGCCTCCATCCTGAACTCTGGAGGCAGCCCCAGGCATCGTTCAGGTGAGTCCCGACTTCTGCATGCCACGTTGTTCCAAATGTGTTCTGGAGTAGTATGTTTTCCTGCTGCCGTCTTTCCTTCCTTACTCCAGGGGCTGATTGTAATACCCTTAACTGTTGTTTCGGTTGATACATCTAACTTGATGCAAACTATCGATTCAATCTGATTTTGTAGAACAAATACTCCCTTATTTGTGCACATCTTCACTCAAAAATGTTACACTTGTTTTACAAACAACACACCTCAGTTATTTGGCAACCTGCTAGCTGTATGTAGCCTTCTTGAAGGCCATTGCCCAACAATTGAAATAACCTAACCACAGATGAATGTCTTAATCGGTAAGCAGTTTTATAACGGGTACCAGTGTCTGAGATGGTTTACTAAGACCAGCCGAATCCTAATTGGCAAAGGTGGTCCAAATAATTAGAACTTATTTGTTATCCCAGAAGAGAAGGATTATTAAACATCAACAAACACCAATTGTTAAACATTAAACTTTGTGAATGAAAAGCATTCATAGTTTGGGTCAACTGAAGAAAAACCTGTTTTCAGCTCAGTCTGACTGAGTCAACCAAATCCGACTTCATCTAAATTCCTGGACTGCTTTTAATCCGATTTCTGATGTTCAGATTTACTTTCAAAACCAACTCAATCCCATCTTTTTGATTGTGTTTGCTCTTTACCAGTCTATTTTGCTCAACCAGGGTTGATTTTCTTTTTGGGATAAGATGATCACTCTCTGTTGAAATCATGCTGGTAAATGCTCAACTGTGGCAAGGTGAGGACTTCAGGATTTCACAATTCATTTAACAAATCATTAGATTTGTGGACATGTGTGTGAAATTGCATACAGTGGAAGCGAGTAATAATAAAAGCAGAAAATGCTGGAAAAGCTCAGCAGGTCTGGCAGTATTTGTGGAGTGAGAAACAGAGTTAATGTTTCAAGTCTGTCTGATTCTTCTTCAGAGCTGAAGAGAGGAAAATGTGATGGATTTCATACTGTTTAAGAGGGGGTGGAGCAGGTGGTGCAAAACAGAAGGTCAGGGATAGATGGGAGCTGGGAGATAGTTGACAAAGATGTCATGGTATGCAAGACAAAAGGAGTGTTAATGGTAGTGTTAAAGACTAAATAAGGTGCTGAAATTGGCACTCAGGTAAGATATCAGAATGTGTTAATAACAGAGTAAGGGTCAGCGTTTTATGAAAGCAAAACTTAAAAACAAGTGACAGATGGCCTTCTGGGGGGAGGAGTGGTCATTGGGACAAAAAATGGGATATTCAAGGAGACTAAACCACAGACTGAGTGACCACTTTGCGGAACACCTTTGCTCAATCTGCAAGCATCATCCCAACCTACTGGTCGTTTGCCGTTTCAACTCAGCGGCTTGCTCTGATGCCCACCTGTCCATCCCTGGCCTGATGCAATGTTCCTGAGAAGCCCAATGCAAACTGGAGGAACCAAGGTAGGTTTTCAATCTGCTGGCTGTGTGTAAAAATGACATCGGTGATTGGCAGTTTGCAGTATGGCCATCTGGCCTTCGACATCAGTTTTCTGCCCAAGTAATCAGTTATCTGGCCCACTGCTAATTATCTACAATCTTAATTTTTCCCTAATTCTAGCAACTGTGTTCTGCAGACTGTGCAGTTTATTTTGTGGAGATGATTAACAAACAAGGAGTTGCTGACAAAGTTCCATGGTTTTGCTGTAGTTTTTTTTTCCCCATCTAGTTGCATGCAGTACAAGACTAATGCAGAATGAATTGCCTGTTGCACATCATGTGCTGCAGTCGGGAAGGTTGTTATTGTATACCTCAGTCCATTATTTCTGACAAATGTAGGGATTGCAACTACAACATTCTGCTTTTCCTTTTGTGGGCTTTGTTTACATAAAGGCATCAATGGACTAAATTCTTTTCTGTTCTATTGCATCAATACATACGCCATTTGCAGTACAAGTATGAACATTGGTAGGTCTCACACAAAGGTTGCTAGCAGTTTATTTCATAAGTTGCTGTACCTTCTTACGTTGATTCATTCTTTTGCGTTTATCAATTGCATTTTTAATGATTTCTGAAGATGCGTTTAGATTCATGGCTTGCCAGTAGCGTCATCTTTGAAGTAAGTGGCAAACTGAATATAAACAAATTGTCTCTTTGTTGTTGTAGGACAAAACACATTGCCAAAAGTGGTGCTTTCAGCTCACATATCAACAGCAATGTAAGTAGCAGCTATTTTACTTTAGTGTATCTTCGCTCACACACTTTTTTCCCTTTTGGGGAATTGTGGAAGGATCCCTGAGCTGATTATCAGACAGTTGACCTGAGTTATGAATGCTCCTTTTGTGGCTAACAGGTCCTGGCGTTGGGCTTGACCCCAGCACTTCTGGTGGGACACTACCACTGTGCCACAAGATCTCCTACATGTAGCAGTAGTACTGGAGAACTACTCCAGGAAACATTTTACCAACGTGTCTTTACATTAAAAAGAAATCCAGATGAAATACAAGGTGATATTAAATATCATGTGCATTGTAATAAGCCTTGATTGGAACTCTGAATGGTTAGAACAACATTGCCTGTCAATATATTACACGGAATTGGAAATTAGGGCCATATCATTCCATTAAGGGCAGAAATCAGGAAGCACAATCAGTCCAGGCTTGCCACCATGCCGGGAGGCAGGATTTTCACAGGTCTTCTGCTCAATGCATGGTCAGAGAAAGGAGCAAGAATGGAGGAGGGACAAGGGATGTGAGTCATTGCCGTCACTGCTGCCTATGCCTGCTCTCAATAAAATGAGAGGATCTTCATCTTCACAGTGGCCAGGGCAAATGATGATTGTGACCTGGGATTGATTTGATCTGATTTGATTTATTATTATCACATGTGTTAATATACAGTGAAAAGTCTTGTTTCTTGTGCGCTATACAGACAAAGCATGCCGTTCATGGAGGAGGAAACGACAGAGTGCAGAATGCAGTGTTACAGTCATAGCTAGGGTGCAAAGAAAGGTCAACTTAGTGAGAGGTAGGTCCATTCAAAAGTCTGACGACAGCAGGGCAGAAGCTGTTCTTGAGTCGGTTGGTACGTGACCTCAGACTTTTGTATCTTTTTCCCGACGGAAGGAGGTGGAAGAGAGAATGTCCGGGTTGCGCAGAGTCCTTGATTATGCTAGCTGCTTTGCCGAGGCAGTGGGAAGTGTAGACAGAGTCAATGGATGGGAGGCTGGTTTGCATGATGGATTGGGCTATATTGACAACCTTTTGCAGTTCCTTGTGGTCTTGGACAGAGCAGGAGCCATACCAAGCTGTGATGCACCATAGAAAGCATTCTTTCTGGTTGTATCTGTAAAGGTTGGTGTAAGGTTCGTTATTAAAATATCATTGCTGCTCAGCAGTATTTTTGTCCAAACTTGTATGTTTTTCCGACAAATAAAACTGTTTCAGTGGTGGCGTGCCACCCCGGTTGCTGCCATAAGACCATAAGACCATAAGACATAGGAGCGGAAGTAAGGCCATTCGGCCCATCGAGTCCACTCCACCATTCAATCATGGTTGATTTCAACTCCATTTACCCGCTCTCTCCCCATAGCCCTTAATTCTTCGAGAAATCAAGAATTTATCAATTTCTGTCTTGAAGACGCTCAACGTCTCGGCCTCCACAGCCCTCTGTGGCAATGAATTCCACAGACCTACCACTCTCTGGCTGAAGAAATTTCTCCTCATCTCTGTTCTAAAGTGACTCCCTTTTATTCTAAGGCTGTGCCCCCGCGTCCTAGTCTCCCCTGCTAATGGAAACAACTTCCCTACGTCCATCCTATCTAAGCCGTTCATTATCTTGTAAGTTTCTATTAGATCTCCCCTCAACCTCCTAAACTCCAATGAATATAATCCCACGATCTTCAGACGTTCATCGTATGTCAGGCCTACCATTCCTGGGATCATCCGTGTGAATCTCCGCTGGACCCGCTCCAGTGCCAGTATGTCCTTCCTGAGGTGTGGGGCCCAAAATTGCTCACAGTACTCCAAATGGGGCCTAACCAGTGCTTTATAAAGCCTCAGAAGTACATCCCTGCTTTTGTATTCCAAGCCTCTTGAGATAAATGACAACATTGCATTTGCTTTCTTAATTACGGACTCAACCTGCAAGTTTACCTTTAGAGAATCCTGGACTAGGACTCCCAAGTCCCTTTGCACTTTAGCATTATGAATTTTGTCACCGTTTAGAAAATAGTAGACTAGAGTTGGTCACCTTCACAGATCCGAACTGCGACCCTCCCCCATGAAAATTCTCAGGAAACCAGAAGTTCCGCTCTTTAATCCCTCATCATCTCAGTGTGCCCAATTATATGGTGGAGGACTTCACTTTGCCGCCTGTCTCCTGCTCTCTCTGCAATTCCACCACCCCCCACACATACCAACCAACTCAAGAATAGCTTCTTCCTTGCTGCCATCAGACTTTTGAATGGGCCTACCTTATATTATGCTGATCTTTCTCTACACCCCAGCTATGACTGTAATACTGCATTCTGCACCCTCTCCTTTCCTTCTCCCCTATGTCCTCTATGGGCAGTATGCTTTGTCTGTATAGCTCGGAAGAAACAATGCTTTTCACTGTATGCCAATACATGTAACAATAATAAATCAAATCAACTCAATCCCCAACAATCCCTCGGGAAAGTCAGCAGAGTTGGGAATGAAGGTGACTGGCACACAGGCTGCCTGCACCATTTTTGTTGCTGCCTTACTTCCACTCGGTCCCAATTCCAGATGGGAAAAGTTGGCTGCACAAGTTTTAGTGAGCTGAAACCGCTGTGACGACGATATAATAGATTTTTCAATTGAGTTTGGCTGATTTTCAAACAAATGTAATCAGGAATTTATATGATGCCTTACCATACCAGTTCTTTGTCCACATTTGGTCATGCATTAGCATTGTAATTTTCCTGCTACAGAAGGCACCTGTCAATTATGGGGAGGAGCATGTAAAGTTGGTCAAATGACATCTACATATTTTCTATACAATTCACTTCCACCAGGTTATTTATGTAAATTAAGTGCCCAGCATTGCGGCATGCAGAACTGTTGACAAAAGTGAGATTAAAGATCTTAGTACAAATATTGACAATTGGTAAGTCCAGGCCCGTTGACAACTCCACCAGATGGAAGTGTACATACTTGTATTTGTCAGAGAAGCAGTATCTGTGAAAGCTGTGATTTACAAGGGAAGCGGTAATCTGCTCATCCCAGACCTGGTGTCAAATGCATTCACTGTTGGACATGGCATCCGAGTGACACTGTCCTGAACTGCTATGCTCAGAGATAATATCAGCTTTATACTGGGGACATCAGCAGCTTCAGCTAATCAAATTAAATGTTTACCTATCTCTCTTCCAGCACCCCAATTTAGATGTTGGGAAATATTTATTTTCACGGAGCGTCAGTAGGCTGTGTTTGCCTTCAAATTGGCACATAGACTGAATCACAGTATCAACAAAGATTGAGTGAAAACATTGAGCCTTATTGTAACCACAAAATTGAGCAGAAGGCAATACAAAATGGCTGCCACCACATGGGAACCAGTCTCCCAATCACCAGAGGGCGGTATTATAGAATGCGACCACTTTCTCTTGCTCTGTACATCAAATTTCCTTATGGTATGACCTAACAATGCCAAAATAAAAAACATACAAAACAATAAAAAACAAAAAATGAAAAACAGCTTCTTTGCATCAAAATGAAATCTCAAGTGTCCAAAGAATGCATTAGCATAACTGCTAAAAGCAAAAATGCCGTTGCAAAAGGCAATCCAAAAGCATGTGCAGGAATCACAACAAGCGGGATGCATACTGGGCAAGCAAATGCATTTCACTGGGGTTAACAACTCTCCAGCCACTGGGATTCATTCTGCCATGAGTCTTATACAGGGTGAATCCAATGCCATGCTTCTTAACAGCAGTGTTCATGACTACCCAGGCTTGATTACCTTCATGGGAAAGGGTAATGGTTTTTGGGAAGATTATGCTGTTTGGAAGCTTATACAGCAGTCATCCCTGAACTCAATCCTTTCATTGGACTGGTGTCTGGCAGTAACTGCATCCGAGGAGATTCCATACGAGGCACACTGAGGAAGGATTCTCAAAAGCAACTAGTAGGCTCTGATGAAAGAGCTCATGCCAGAAGCTTTCTCCAGTGGAGAGCAGGTAGAGAGGTTGACCAGGCAGTGTGGGCTAACTTGCAAGATATCCTGGAACCAAATCCATCCCAGAATAGGGCAGTCTTAGAGCAGGTAACAATTTTAGGGACTGGCAGGTGCATATGGCAGCATATGTTGTACATATTGCAAGCTGAGGAACTGTTCCCAGACTATTATCATCACAATGGATGTCCGGGCATATCAACTCTTCAAACACAGTTTTAGATCCAGGCACATCCATGGCAGATCAAGTTCATACATGAACACATTTGTAGGATGTGATCACTCCACAGTGCTTCATGAAAGATTGCAATAATGGAATCTGGTGAAAGGCATTGGTCAGATTCGTTGTAGTGATGTGTTTCCACTGAGCAATTTTGTTTAAGGTTGAGGCAATGTCTAACATGAGTGAAGGTTGCAATTTACTGGCCATGGGGAATTTTAATGTTGAATTACTTGCAGATATTCCATTCATGGGAACCAATGATTTGTCAAAGCAACCAGCCAAATACCTAGTGCTAGTTGGTAATTCTATCACCCATGTTTCTCAATCCCATGCTTCCTCCAGCCCATGCAGAGTGAGATGAGCCGATGTGTTTCATGTCCCCTACATGGTTAACAACAGTGAAATGCCCGCACTAGATGATCTTGCAGACCGTACAACATTTGCATTCTGTCCCTTCAGGCCCAAAGTGTACCAAGCCACCCAACAGTTGGCCTCCACCCAACATTTTGACTAGTATTGACTAGTATTTGACCTACTTTAGCACCCAAAATGGCAGAAGCTGTGGCAATGAAATCAAAACCCCCTCATTTGGCTTCTTCACAAGAAACAATGGTTCAAGATGTTCCACAGTGATCTCTGCATCTTCAGGTTTAAAGAACCTCTGAGGTCTTCAAGGTCCCCAAATTTGAGTTGCAACTGAACAAGTTTATCTCTGGCACACTGGGGAAGATGACATTTCTGTTATGAAGGTTGTATAGGCCCCATGGCCATGAAGGGCCCAGCCTTGTCATGGTAATCTGAGAATGCTGGATTGAAGATGTTATCATAGGCCTAAGGGTCCATTTTGGAACTGAGTGAGTTTGTGTGTGTACTGAGGCAGTGTGTGATCCAGATTCACAAGGATAGACTCTGAAAATAGCTGATGGGGCTTACAGGTGCGTTGCTTTGTAAGTGGCTGCGTTATGTTGTCCTGAGAAAACATAGCATGCTGGTTGCTGGGGATGAAGTCAAGCTGTATCCAAGCAAAGTGTTCACTGTAAGACAGAGCTTGTGGTTCTTGGGAGAGGTTTGAGATGCAAATCTTGTCAGCAACACTAGTCAAAATGTCTGGTGGAGGCCAACTGTTGGATGGCTTGGTAGACTTTGGGCCTGAAGGAAGAGAATGCAAATGTTGTGAGATCTGCAAGATCATCTAATGCGGGCATTTCATTGTCGTTAACCATGCAGGGGACACGAAACACACAGGTTCATCTCATTCTGCATGGGCTGGAGGAAGCATGGGATTGAGAAACATGGGTGATGGAATTACCAACTAGCACTAGGTATTTGGCTGATTTATTTGACAAATCATTGGTTCCCATGAATGGAATATCTGCAAGTAATTCAACATCAAAGTTCCCCATGGCCAGGCCTTTAAATGCAAGGTTGCAATGGTCTCTGGATAGACAGAAGTATGTTTCATCAACAATATGTAATGGATGATCCATCACCAGATTGGGGATGAACATTTGACTGGGACACTGAATTTCATAGCTGCCAGTTGCTTCATTGTCAATGGTCAATCAATGGTGCTGAAAGTATGGGGACTGATGATTCTGTACTCAGTGGCAGGTTCCTCATTCCCTTCATTGAAATAGATATCTGCAACGATATAACTATCATCTGCGATGGCAGCTACCTTACAAGCTTCAGACATATACTGGCTGTCTTGAAATTTACACTTGCTGAGGAAATGTTTACCTGATCGATCCACTTGCTCACTTAATGGGCCTGACACATGTCATGTGCATGAAGGAAGGGCATAGAATCATAGAATCCTACAGTGCAGAAGGAGGCCATTCGGTCCATCAAGTCTGCACCGACCACAATCCCACCCAGGTCCTATTCCCATAACCCCACATATTTATGCTGCTAATCCCCCTGACATTAGGGTCAATTCAGCATTGCCAATCCGCCTAACCCACACATCTTTGGACTGTGGGAGGAAACCGGAACACCCGGAGGAAACCCACACAGACACAGGGAGAATGTGCAAACTCCACACAGACAATGACCCGAGACTGGAATTGAACCCAGGTCCCTGGCACTGTGAGGCAGCAGTGCTGACCACTAACAGGCATGATGGAGTCTTGGCTTGTTAGAGGAGGAGGAAACAGTCCATTGCTCCTGATAGGAAGCAGCAACAACATGGAGAGCCTTGGCGTCAGGAAATATGTGAATCTCACCTAACAGCCAATCCAAGGCTTGGAGATCTCTGGTTTGACAGATGCCAGGGAGCGTGACCTGAACTTGATGCCATACTGCTGCTTCACCAGAATTGGTAGACCAGAATGAATGAGTAGGGCGATATCTCTTCATCTTCATCAAGAAGTAGACCATAATGACTTGGCCCAACTTTTAGCTCGAGGTTTTCCTCAAAGAAGGTCATCAGACATTGATGCTCATTCCTTTGAACTTACTGCATTCTAAAATCAGCCAGGTCTAAGAGGTGAGAACCCATGGCCTGGAAACAATAGTCCAGGCGACTGGTTCGCCATATGAAGCAAGTGAGGTTGATGTGTTAACTTCACAGTTGCATGATAAAATGGGGCAGTAATTCACTATTTGCCCGAGCATCAGGTCCAATAAGCTCATGATTTATTGAGCAGTGAGTTCTGCAGACATCCCATTCCTCTGAATCCACGAAAAGGGTTAGTCTGGATTTTCTTCTCCCAGGTGAAACCGTCAAAACAGAAGGGAGCAAAATTAGAATCAAATTTCAAAGTATAGATTAGGTTCTGGTGCCAATGATCAAATGAATTGACTGCCTCAATCTTCCCTAAGCACGACTGCTTTGATGTGTGGCTGCCAGTGTTACTGTACCGTAATACTGTGGACTAGTAGAGCTCAATAATGTGTGTATGTGCCACATAAAATCACCTTTGTTTCCTTTGTCGAAAATGTTCCAATGCTGCTACTACACCAGTAGGCTGTATTTGCCTTCAAGGTGGTACATAAACTGAATCACAGTATCAACAGTGATTAGGTCAAAATGTCGAGCGTTAATATAACCACAAACTATACAATAGGCAATACAAAATGGCCATGGCCACATGGGAGCCAGGCTCCCAATCACCAGGGGGCGATAACATGTAATGGCGGACAGCTTTATAATTTTTGGAATAGATCATCGAAATACGTGGTGAAAGAAGGTAGGAAGAGTTTTTTTTCATTATATAAAAGGTAGGAGAGAGGCAAAAATAGCCATTGGACCACTGGAAAATGAGGCTGGAGCAGCAATAATAGGAAACAAAGCAATGGCAGAGGAACTGAATAGTTACTTTGCATCAGTCTTCACAGTGGAAGACACCAGTGGGATGCCAGAGCTCCAGGAGAATCAGGGGGCACAGGGAATGTAATGGCCATCACTAAGAAGAAGGTTCTGGGGAAACTGAAAGGTCTGAAGGTGGATAAATCACCTGGACCGGATGGACTCACCCCAGGGTTCTAAAAGAGGTAGCTGAGGAAATTGTGGAGGAACTGGTGGTGATCTTTCAGGAATCACTGGAGGCAGGGACGGTACCAGAGGACTGGAAAGTAGCTAATGTAACACCGCTGTTTAAGAAGGGAGGGAGGCAGCAGATGGGAAATTATAGACTGGTTAGCCTGACTTCAGTCATTGGCAAGATTTTAGAGTATATTATTAAAGATGAGATCACAGAGTACTTGGAAGTGCATGATAAAGTAGGACTGAGTCAGTACGGCTTTGTCAAGGGGAGGTCATGTCTGACAAATCTGTTAGAGTTCTTTGAGGAGGTAAAAGGAAGTTAGGTAAAGGAGAACCAGTGGACGTGATTTATTTAGATTTCCAGAAGGCCTTTGACAAAGTGCCACATAGGAGACTGTTAAATAGGTTTAGTGCCCATGGTGTTAAGGATAGGATCCTGGCATGGATAGAGGATTGGCTGACTGGCAAAAGGCAGAGAGTGGGGATAAAGGGGTCTTTTTCAGGGTGGCAGCCGGTGACTAGTGGTGTGCCTCAGGGGTCAGTGCTGGGACCACAACTTTTCACAATATACATTAACGATTTGGAGGAAGGAACTGAAGGCACTGTTGCTAAGTTTGCAGATGATACAAAGATATGCAAGGGACAGGTACTATTGAGGAAGCAGGGGGGCTGCAGACGGACTTGAACAGGTTAGGAGAGTGGGCAAAGAAGTGGCAGATGGAATACAATGTGGAAAAGTGTGAGGTTATGCACTTTGGAAGGAGGAATGGAGACATAGACTATTTTCTAAATGGGAAAATGCTTAGGAAATCAGAAACACAAAGGGACTTGGGAGTCATTGTTCAAGATTCTCTTAAGATTAATGTGCAAGTTCAGTCGGCAGTTAGGAAGGCAAATGTAATGTTAGCATTCATGTCAAGAGGGCTAGAATACAAGAGCAGGGATGTACTTCTGAGGCTGTATAAGGCTCTGGTCAGACCCCATTTGGAGTATTGTGAGTAGTTTTGGGCCCCATATCGAAGGAAGGATGTGCTGGCCTTGGAAAGGGTCGAGAGGATGTTCACAAGAATGATCCCTGGAATGAAGAGCTTGCTGTATGAGGAACAGTTGAGGACTCTGTGTCTGTACTCGTTGAAGTTTAGAAGGATGAGGAGGGATCTTATTGAAACTTACAGAATATTGCAAGGCCTGGATAAAGTAGACGTGGAGAGGATGTTTCTACTAGTAGGGAAAGCTAGAACCAGAGGGCACAACCTCAGGCTAAAGGGAAGATCCTTTAAAACAGAGATGAGGAGAAATTTCTTCAGCCAGAGTGGTGAATCTGTGGAACTCTTTGCTGCAGAAGGCTGTGAAGGCCAGGTTATTGAGTGTCTTTAAGACAGAGATAGATAGGTTCTTGATAAATAAGGGGATCAGGGGTTATGGGGAAAAGACAGGAGAATGGGGATGAGAAAAATATCAGCCATGATTGAATGGAGGAGCAGACTCGATGGGCCGAGTGGCCTAATTCTGCTCCTATGTCTTATGGTCTTATGGTGGTCAGTTTGGCTTCACTGTCATCCTTCAAACGGCAGTCGGAACATGTTGCTGAGAATTGATGATATCAGAAGATGGGTGAGAATTCACTGTAACTATTGATCCGAGTTGCTGCAGTTCCGGGAGCTTGTTTGCCAGTGGTGAGTGGGGAGGAATTGCCCAGAATGTCCCAACTTTTCCCAAAGCCCTTTTGCTTCTCCCAGGGAGCGAATCTGGCTGCTGTCTGTTTGCACCAGATGTACGAATCAGCCTCAAGGATGTTTGAAGAACAGAAAATTAAACTTGGCATTGGCGACTCTCAAGGTAATCTTCTTGCTCACTTCAAGAAGCATTCCCTGAGGGAGAGGTGGACAAGCTGCATTTTGTTTTTAAAAAATCTCCTGCTAGTTATTTAACAGAGCCATCGAGACCACATTTTTAGCTCTAACTTAGATATCACTTTAATTTACAGTGGCAGGATTTTGTAATACTCTGGGTCCTGACAGCATTCACAAGGTGAAGGGAACACTTCGACACAGCATTATGTAAGTATAAGAGTAACATCAAAACAATTAACACACTCCCAGCATGGAACCTGATTGATTTTGCTCACCCCTTTAATTACGGAATATTCCGGGGTATAAGTGTTTTAGGCGAGACAGAGGAGGGGCTAAAAAAGGAGGGGGAGTAGCGATATTAGTTAAGGAGCATATTACCGCGGTGCAGAGGGTAGACAACTTAGAGGGGTCATGTACTGAGTCGCTGTGGGTGGAACTCAGAAACAGGAAGGGTGCAGTCACTATGCTGGGGGTGTACTACAGATCACCCAACAGCCCACGGGAAGTGGAGGAAAGGATATGTCAGGAGATTCTGGATAGGTGCAGAAAAAATAGGGTTGTTGTAGTGGGGGACTTTAATTTCCCTGGCACAGACTGGAAAGTGCTTAGAGCTGGGGGTCCGGACGGGGAGGAATTTGTAAAATGCGTACTGGAAGGTTCTTTGGAACAGTATGTAGATAGCCCGACTAGAGAGGGGGCTATACTGGACCTAGTTCTGGGAAATGAGCCCGGTCAGGTCGTCAAAGTTTCGGTAGGGGAACATGTGGCAAATAGTGACCACAACTCTGTTAACTTTAGGATAGTAATGGACAAGGATGAGTGCTGTCCTACGGGCAGGGTGCTAAATTGGGGGAAGGCTGACTATAGCCGGATTAGGCAGGAATTGGTGGATGTTGATTGGGAGAGGATGTTCGAGGGTAAGTCCACGTCTGGCATGTGGGAGTCTTTTAAGGAACTATTGATAAGGCTACAGGATAGGCATGTGCCTGTAAAAAGGAAAGATAGGAAAGGTAGGATTCGAGAGCCATGGATAACCAGGGAAATTGAGGATCTGATTAAAATGAAAAGGGAGGCGTACGTTAAGTCCAGGCAACAGAAAACAGATGGAGCTCTGGAGGAATACAGAGAGAGTAGGAAAGAAATCAAACGGGGAGTTAGAAGGGCAAAAAGAGGTCACGAGATGTTCTTGGCAGGCAGGATTAAGGAGAATCCTAAGGCATTCTATTCATACGTTAGGAACAAAAGAGTTGTCAGGGAGAAAATCGGACCTCTCAGGGAATTATGCTTAGAACCCAAGGGAATAGGGGAGATTCTAAATGAATACTTTGCATCGGTATTCACGAAGGAGAGGGGTGTGTTAACCAGGAGTGTCTCGGAGGGAGGTGTTGACCCGTTAGAGAAAATCTCCATTACAAGAGAGGACGTGTTAGGTTTTTTAGGGAACATTAAAACTGACAAAGCCCCAGGGCCTGATGGAATCTATCCTCGACTGCTCAGGGAGACGAGAGATGAAATTGCTAGGCCTCTGACGGAAATCTTTGTCGCTTCTTTGGACACGGGTGAGGTCCCTGAGGATTGGAGGATAGCGAATGTGGTCCCGTTGTTTAAGAAGGGTAGCAGGGATAACCCAGGAAATTATAGGCCGGTGAGCTTGACGTCCGTGGTAGGGAAGTTGTTGGAGAGGATTCTTAGAGACAGGATGTATGTGCATTTAGAACGGAACAATCTCATTAGTGACAGACAGCATGGTTTTGTAAGAGGGAGGTCGTGCCTTACAAATTTGGTGGAGTTTTTTGAGGAAGTGACAACAACGGTTGATGAAGGAAGGGTTGTCTTCTATATGGATTTCAGTAAGGCATTTGACAAAGTCCCACATGGCAGGTTGGTTAAGAAGGTTAAGGCTCATGGGATACAAGGAGAAGTGGCTAGATGGGTGGAGAACTGGCTTGGCCATAGGAGACAGAGGGTAGTGGTCGAAGGGTCTTTTTCCGGCTGGAGGTCTGTGACCAGTGGTGTTCCGCAGGGCTCTGTACTGGGACCTCTGCTATTTGTGATATATATAAATGATTTGGAAGAAGGTGTAACTGGTGTAATCAGCAAGTTTGCGGATGACATGAAGATGGCTGGACTTGCGGATAGCGAAGAGCATTGTCGGGCAATACAGCAGGATATAGATAGGCTGGAAAATTGGGCGGAGAGGTGGCAGATGGAGTTTAATCCGGATAAATGCGAAGTGATGCATTTTGGAAGAAATAATGTAGGGAGGAGTTATGCAATAAATGGCAGAGTCATCAGGAGTATAGAAACACAGAGGGACCTAGGTGTGCAAGTCCACAAATCCTTGAAGGTGGCAACACAGGTGGAGAAGGTGGTGAAGAAGGCATATGGTATGCTTGCCTTTATAGGACGGGGTATAGAGTATAAAAGCTGGAGTCTGATGATGCAGCTGTATAGAACGCTGGTTAGGCCACATTTGGAGTACTGCGTCCAGTTCTGGTCGCCGCACTACCAGAAGGACGTGGAAGCGTTAGAGAGAGTGCAGAGAAGGTTTACCAGGATGTTGCCTGGTATGGAGGGTCTTAGCTATGAGGAGAGAATGGGTAGACTGGGGTTGTTCTCCTTGGAAAGACAGAGAATGAGGGGAGATCTAATAGAGGTGTACAAGATTATGAAGGGTATCATAGAATCATAGAAACCCTACAGTGCAGAAGGAGGCCATTCGGCCCATCGAGTCTGCACCGACCACAATCCCACCCAGGCCCTACCCCCAC
The DNA here is from genome assembly GCF_964213995.1 of Mustelus asterias. Classification (NCBI taxonomy): domain Eukaryota; kingdom Metazoa; phylum Chordata; class Chondrichthyes; order Carcharhiniformes; family Triakidae; genus Mustelus; species Mustelus asterias. The sequence continues at coordinate 36,365,283 of NC_135803.1, forward strand.
ATATTTACCCGCTAATCCCTCTAACTACACATCTCAGGGACAATTTTTAACCTGGCCAATCAACCTAACCCGCACATCTTTGGACTGTGGGAGGAAACCGGAGCACCCGGAGGAAACCCACGCAGACACGAGGAGAATGTGCAAACTCCACACAGACAGTGACCCGAGCCGGGAATCGAACCTAGGACCCTGGAGCTGTGAAGCAGCAGTGCTAACCACTGTGCTACCGTGAACAGTGGGAAGCTTTTTCCCAGGTCGGAGGTGACGATCACGAGGGGTCACAGGCTCAAGGTGAGAGGGGCGAAGTATAACTCAGATATTAGAGGGATGTTTTTTACACAGAGGGTGGTGGGGGCCTGGAATGCGCTGCCAAGTAGGGTGGTGGAGGCAGGCACGCTGACATCGTTTAAGACTTACCTGGATAGTCACATGAGCAGCCTGGGAATGGAGGGATACAAACGATTGGTCTAGTTGGACCAAGGAGCGGCACAGGCTTGGAGGGCCGAAGGGCCTGTTTCCTGTGTTGTACTGTTCTTTGTTCTTTGTTCTTTGTTCTACACATTAATCAAATATTTGGGTCAAATGTATTTCTTTTTTGTGTATAGCCATATTACTCATTGTAAAGTGCACACAGTGAACAATAATGAAAAGCTTTGTGTGACTTATGCTTGGTTAGTATGCAAAACTGCTTGTCGGGTGAATATTTTCTGAGGTACTGCACCACAGAGAGGAGTTTCACATCCTCCAGACTTCCATAGGCAGTACATAAACAATTTTCCAAAATACAGCCTGAAACATGCCGCATCTGTGAGAGAGAGTCTCAGAAAATTTCACCTCTGGTAATGAGTGGGAAGGTGTCTGTTGGAACATTGTCCCGGGACTGAATTTTACATGTCTCTGGCGGGCGCGTTTCATGTATGGGGGCACATCCTATCACCCATCCTACCACCTTCCCACCCACCACTAAGCTTGCCCCCTTAATAAAGGGGTCCAGGGAGGGTGCCAAAATTGACAACACACCCTGCATATTTAAATGAACAGTAAAGGGTCAATTAGGCTTGTTATCTAGTTTAGTAACCACAATAATACACTGCCCACGCCCACCCCCCCCCGCCGCCTTTAGACAGAATCTCCCCTTTCTTCCTCCCTGCTCCTTCCCTTAAACCCACCTCCCCACACCCTCCCAGCACAGGACGCTGGACTTACCTGCTCCGGGAATCCTAGGCCTCGGGTTCTTCTCTTCAGTTACTGTCCTGGCAGACATCACTGATGCCTTCCTGGTGCTGCTGCTGGTTCAGGTGGAGTTGCCGGCCAATTGGCAGGTCTGGAGGATGGGTCTTCTGCCCCAGTGAGGGGTAAAAGTTCCACTCCAACCTCATTAATCCACCTGACACCACTTTATGGCTGCAGGGCAGGTTGTCATGGGGCATATCAGCATGGTTTCTGGGGGGTGGGGGGAGCATGCCATCTGCCATCCCCCAACTCTGTATTATTCTTCCCCTGTCACTGTCTCGTTCATTGCCGCACTTAAAGACACAACTGGGGTAGGTGAATAAACCCCACTGTTTAAGCTCTAGCCAGTGTGCCTAATTGAATTTGGCATGTGTTGGCTTGTTATAATGTACAGTGAAGCCGCTGCAGCTCTCAGACTTTCTTTAATATACAAGAGCAACATAGGGGCAAAATTTACAGGGTTATGGGGAAACAACGGGGGTGCAGGATTATTTAGATGGTTCTATCAAAGGGCTAACACAAGCATGATGGGCTGAATGACATCCATCTGTGCTGTATCCTTCCTAGGTTTTGTATTCAGAAGCACATTTCAGAGCACCAGGGGAGCAACAAGGAACAATTGTACGTGTGCACTTATTGAAATGTCAACTTTAAAGTTCTCATTTTTGGGTTGCCGATCTTCCTAAGGGAGATATGATGACAATTACATTGTTGGGCGACATTGGAAACACGTTTGGGCAGAAGCATTATTCTTGGGGCCAGCAATGATGCGCCGGGAGCATTTGAAATGCAGATTTAATGCTCCTTTGTTTCATGCAAATGACAATGCTTTCCATTTTTCCACTGAGGTCAGGACTGCGCCCTATGGCATTGTTATACTGAAAATGTAGTCATAAAGTCAGTTCACTCGAATCTCATTAATTGGACTGTTTTGATTCAATTTTTATCCACTGCCATTTTTCCTACAACAACTGCTGCTGCCAAATGTTCCTGGTTTGTTTCATAAACAGTCTTAATGTGGAATTTTCCAATCCCACCAGCGGCGGGAATTCTCGGTGGGTGAGACCGGAACATTTGGAGGGAGGCCAAAAATCCGCCAGTGGGCAAATAAGTCGCGATCTTCCTCACAACCTCTTTCAGGGCAGGTTAATGGCGGGTCATCTTTCCCGATGGTGAATGTCGGGATTGTAATTTGCGTGTCATGAAGGCTCGTCAGTGGGTTTACAGAGTGGAATCTTGCGCCCAGTGAAGTCTTCTGCAGATCCGTGCTGTTTCCCGTTCTGCAAATGTGCCCCCTCGTGGGGAGATCTCATTCACATACCTGCGATTAGACAGTGCCCTCTTACCCCGGGCGCTGGCAGTATATCACACACACAAAGGAAAGGGAGGTTGGAACACATGAAGGAAGGGGGATCAGGGGGCAAGGTCTAATGAGACCTGGGAAAGAGCACCTCTGAAAATGGGGACTCAGGGAAGGGCAACTCTGCCATGGGGGGGTGGGGTAGGGGGGGTAGTGCCAGGAAGGGGCAGCGCTGAGAGTGGGGTTCCAGGTGCTTTTTAAATATGGTGGCTGGACATGATAGTGGGATGGTCAACTTCCTGCCCCGCCCGCCACAAGATTAGACTTGAAACTCACAGCTGCATATTTAATTCGCTATACATTATTTTATTTATAAGTTTATTTTTATTAGTGTCACAAGTAGGCTTACATTACATAAGCAATGACGTTACTGTGAAAATCCCCGAGTCTCCACACTCTGGTGCCTGTTCGGATACACTGAGGGGGAATTTAGCATGGCCAATGCACCTAACCGGCATGTCTTCTGGACTGTGGGAGGAAACCGGAGCACCCAGAGGAAAACCATGCAGACATGGGGAGAATGTGCAGACTCTGCACAAACAGTGACCCAAGCTGGGAATCGAACCCGGGTCATTGGCACTGTGAGGCAGCAGTGCTAACCACTGTTCCACCGTGCCACCCACTTTGCGTGATTTGGTGGTTTATCTGCCAAGCTCTGTGTTGGGAATCCCGTTAATTTCCGCCCACTCCATGGGACTTAACCCTGGAGCAGAAGATTCATGGGAGCATAGAAAATAGGAGCAGGAGTAGGCCATTCGGCCCTTTGAGTCTGCTCTGCTATTCATTATGATTAGTGCTGACCATCCAACTCAATTACCTGATCCCACTTCCACCACCAACCGCCCGCCCCCCCCCCCCCCCCCCATATCCTTTGATCCCTTTCGCCCCCAAGAGTGATATCTAATGCCTTCTTGAAAACATACAATGTTTTGGCCCCAGCTGCTGCCTGTTCCACAGGCGTAGCACTGTCTGGGTGAAGCTATTTCTCCTCATCTCAGTCCTAAATATGATCTACCCCGTATCCTTCGGCTGTAACCCCTGGTTCTGGACTCCCCTGCCATTTGGAACATCCTTCCTGCATGTACCCTGTCTAGCCCTGTTAGAATTTAATAGGTTTCTATGGGATTCCCCCCCTCCATCTTCTAAACTTCAGCAAATATCATTAATATGCATTGTGAATAGCTGGGAGCCGAGCACTGATCCCTGTTGAATCTCACTATTCATTATCTGCCGCTTGGAAAAAGACCTGTTTATTCCTATTCTTGCTTCCTGTCTGCCAACCAGTTTTCCACCCATCTCAATACACCAGCCCCGATCCCATGTGCAAATCTATAATGTGGGACTTTGTCAAAAGCTTTCTGAAAATCCAGATAAATCACATCCACTGGCTCCACCTCGTCAACTATAATAGTCACATCCTCAAAGAATTCTAGTAGATTTGTCAAGCATGATTTTCCTTTCATAAATCCATGCTGACTCTGTCCAATCTTGCCATTGTTTCCAAGTACTCTGCTATTAAACCCTTTATAATGGACTCTAGTATTTCCCCCCACTACTGACGTCAGGCTGACTGGTCTATAACTCCCTGTTTTCGCTCGATCTCCCTTTTTAAATAGTAGGGTTACATTCATTACCCTTCAATTCTACCCTTAGTTTCTGCAAATGTACGAGTGGCTGAAAGATTATGATGGAATGGAAAATAGACAGTGTTATTGTCAATATTGTTTTCCATGGAAAGCAACATGAACTTTTAACCATTGTATGCCATGATGTTGTCATTCATAAAGACTTGAGAGGGAATATTAACTCTCAGTAAGGCAAGTAGCTGACAGGAGCAGCAGCAGGGGACCTGGACTACTTTACTGGCCAAACCTAATTTACATTTCACAAACAAACTGTCCACCCTCCATTTTCTAATAGCTAATTCTCAGATTATTGGCATTGATAGCAAGAGAATGAAATGGAACAGACCAACCAACATCCACGTAGGCACACAATGGCAAACCTAGCCCCGTCAACTCTGCAAAGTCCTCCTGACTAACAATTTGGGGGTTTGTGCCATGTTTGGGAGAGCTGTCCCACAGATTAGACAGGCAAAAACCTAATGTAGTCATACTGACAGAATCATACCTTATAGATAATGTCTCAGCCACCAACATCATCATTCCTGGATATGTCCTGTCCCAACGGGACCGTGGTACACAGTCGGAGGGAGTTGCCCTGGGAGTTCTCAACATCAACTCTGGACCTCGTAATATCACATAATAGCGGGTCAAACATGGGAAAGCAAACCTCCTGCTGATCACCACATAACACTCTCCCTCCCTTCCTCCCACCCACCCAACTCCCTCCCTCCTTCCCACCCAACCTCCTACGCAACCCCCAACTACTCAGCTGATGCATCAGTATTCCTCCATGTTGAACATCACTTGGAGGAAGCACCAAGGATGGCAGGGGTGCAGAATGTACTCTGGATGGGGTACTTCAATATCCATCACCAAGAGTGACTCGATAGCGTCACCATTGACCGTGCAGGCCGGGCCCTAAAGGATACAACTTCTAGACTGGGACTGCGGCAGCTGGGGAAGGAATAAACAAGAGGAAAAAACAGACTTGAACTCATCCTCACCAATCTGCAAATGCATCTGTCCATGTGACCACTGCACAGTCCTTGTGGACATGAGGTACCATCTTCACGTTGAGGATACCCTCCATCATGTTGCATGGCACAACCACCATGCTAAATGGGATAGACTTCAAACAAATCTAGCAGGTCAAGACTAGTTATCCGTGAGTCGCTGTGGGCCATCAGCAGCAGCAGAATTGCACTCAACCACAGTCTGTAACCTCATGGCTGGCTAATCCCTCACTCTACCATTATCACCAAGCCAGGAGATCAACCCTCATTCAATGAAGGGTGCAGGAGGGCATGCCAGGAGCAACAACAGACATATCTAAAAATGAGATGTCAATCTGGTGAAGCAACAACACAGGACTCCTTGTGTGCCAAACAGCATAAGCAGCAAGTAATAGACAGAGCTAAGCAATCCCACGACCAACAGATCAGATCTAAGCTCTGCAGCCCTGCAAATCCAATCTTGAATGGTGGTGGACAATTAAACAACTAAATTAAACAACAGAGAAGGGGGCTCCACAAATATCCCCATTCTCAACGATGGAGGACCCAGTAGATCAGTGCAAAATATAATGCTGAAGTGTTCGCAACAATCTTCAGCCAGAAGTACCAAAACAAAATCCAGCCCAGCCTCCTCTGGAGGTCCCCAGCATCACAGATACCAGACTTCAGCCAATTTGATTCACTTCACGTGATATCAAGAAATGGCTGAAGGCACTGGACACTGCAAAAACTATGGACCATGACAATATTCCAATAATAGTGCTGAAGACTTGTGCTCCAGAACTTGCTGTGTCCCTTAACTACAACATTGGCATCTACCCAGCAATGAACATACCCAGGTATGTCGTGTACAAAGAACAAGAACAAAGAACAATACAGCACAGGAACAGGCCCTTCGGCCCTACAAGCCCGCGCCGCTCCCTGGTCCAGGATTGAATCCTGAATCCAGGATCCCCGCCCAATTTTCCAGCCTATCTACATACCAATATCCTATCCACCGAGCTGTCCCTCACAGCTACGATGCTTTGTTCATCACAACCTATTAACTCACCCCCACCCCCCCATTCCAGACCATGTGATCTCCAGGGAGAGGCGAAAACCCAGAGTGAAAACCCCAGGGCCAATATGGGGAAAAAAAAAAAATCTGGGAAATTCCTCTCCGACCCCCTGAGGCGATCGAAACGAGTCCAGGAGATCACACCGGCCCTGATCAGAAAATGCTTCCCAACCCTAGTCATTTCCACTTCCACGAACACCATATGAATTCCCTGCCCCCGAGACAGGTTCCCAACTATCCGCAGTCTCGCTCTGTACTGGCAGATCATAGAATGAAGCCTTGAAACGAGAAACAAGGAACAATTAGCCCGCGCCACTCCCTGGTCCAAACTAGACCACTCTTTTGTATCCCTCCATTCCCACTCCGTTCATATAGCTGTCTAGATAAGTCTTAAACGTTCCCAGTGTGTCCGCCTCCACCACCTTGCCCGGCAACACATTCCAGGCCCCCACGACCCTCTGTGTAAAATATGTCCTTCTGATATCTGTGTTAAACCTCCTCCCCTTCACCTTGAACCTATGACCCCTCGTGAACGTCACCACCGACCCGGGGAAAAGCTTCCCACCGTTCACCCTATCTATGCCTTTCATAATTTTATACACCTCTATTAAGTCTCCCCTCATCCTCCGTCTTTCCAAGGAGAACAACCCCAGTTCCCCCAATCTCTCCTCATAACCAAGCCAAGTGTACACAAGAAACAGGACAAATCCAACCCAGCCAATTACACCTCAGGGATTGCAGCAGTTCAAAGGTGCAGCTCACCACCACCTTCTCAAGGGCAATTAGGGATGGGTAATAAATGTTGGCCTAGCCAGTGATGCCCACCTCCCACAGATGAAGAAAAAACAAAGCAGGCATTTATTGCCCATACCAGTTCTCTTGTGAAGATGGTAGTGGACCTTCCTTCTCCATCATTGCTGCCTGTAGAGATACTCCTATAATACTGTTAGAACATAGAACATAGAACATTACAGCGCAGTACAGGCCCTTCGGCCCTCGATGTTGCGCCGACCAGTGGAACCAATCTAAAGCCCCTCTAATCTACACTATTCCAATATCATCCATATGTTTATCCAATAACCATTCGAATGCTCTTAATGTTGATGAGTCCACTACCGCTGCAGGCAGGGCATTCCACGCCCTTACTACTCTCTGGGTAAAGAACCTATCTCTAACATCTGTCCTATATCTCTCACCCCTCAATTTAAAGCTATGTCCCCTCGTGCTAGCCATCACCATCCGAGGAAAAAGGCTCTCACTATCCACCCTATCTAATCTTCTGATCATCTTGTATGCCTCTATTAAGTCACCTCTTAACCTTCTTCTCTCTAACGAAAACAACCTCAAGCCCCTCAGCCTTTCCTCATACGATTTTCCCACCATACCAGGCAACATCCTGTTAGATAGGAAATTCCGACATTTTGAACTATAGATAATGAGGGGACATTGATACATGTTCAAGTCAGATGTGTATGATTAGGAAGGAAATATGCAACCATAGAATCCCTACAGTGCAGAAGGAGGCTATTTGGCCCATTGAGTATGCACCGACTCACCAAAAGGGCATCATACCCAGGGCCACAACCCTGCCCTATCCCCATAACCCTGCACATTAACCATGGCCAATCCACCTAACCTATATTCTGTGGACACTATGAGACATTTTAGCACGACCAATCCACATAACCTGCACATCTTTGTCATGTGGGAGGAAACCGAAGAACCTGGAGGAAACCTATGCAGGCACGAGAAGAACATACAAACTCCACATGGACAGCCACCCAAAGTCAGAATCAAACCCAGGTCCCTGGTGCTGTGAGGTAGCAGTGTTAACCACTGTGCACCGTGCCATCCATGGAAGTGGCACTGCCTGAGCGTAACTGGTGTTCTTGACGTTCTAGGTAGTATAAGATGTTGATTTTCGAGGCTTCTTGAAGAAACTTTTAGTTGCTGTGGTGCATTTTGTAGATAGTACACAATGTACCAGTATGCCAGCCATAGATTGAACAGGCAATGGATGGGGAGCTGATTAAGTGAACTGCGTTGCCCTGGATAATGCTGAGCTTCTTGAGCGCTGTTACAGCTACACCTATCCTGGCAAGGGATGAGTATTCCATCACACTCCTGACTTATGCCCTGTAGATGATAGAGAGGTTTTGTGGAGATTTCTGGACTATTGTGACCCCCACTTCCACCACCCTTCTGCCAAGACGTTGGTAGATCCAGGTGTCGGCAGTGGTCATGTTAATGGATATCAAAAGGACGTGGTTAGTCTCTTTGTTAAACCTGAAATTAATGCAAAGTTACCACTTTTATTGTTGTTAATGATCATTCATACAGAAGTAGGATACAGGCATAGGAATTATCCTTTTATAATGTGATATTCTACACCAGAGGGTGCACAGAAAAGCCAGGAAGACAGATAACATTCTTACGAATGTACAGGACCATTGAGACTGTTAAGTAGTTGAAGTTAATTACCCCATGTTTAATTAGACAGGGACAAAAAGTAAGCAGTGGACGATTTAGCAAAAACTTGTTCAAAGTGTTAGCTTCTTTTTCAGCATCTACAAACCCATCTTTGAAGCTTGTAATGTGGTCATGCTTTCATCCATGACATGGTGGGATTAAATGTCCAACAGGAGGGAGCTGTAGATTAAGAAAACTAACCCCTGTTTACCATCTCAGCAGGCTATGATACCCTGAATCAAAGAAATCCATTTATAAAGGGGGTATGTGCATTTGAGGAAGATTCAGCTTCTTTCTCAACAATAAAGTAATTAGAATAACACTCAAGTGAATGGAATGTAAGCAGCAGCCTAGTCATTATCTGGCAAACTGTTCCTTAAACCAAACCTCAAAACCTAGCCTATTGGAATTTTTATCTGTTATGACACACCTTTAATGGTTGTAACAATCACGGATAATTCATTAAGTCAACTTCCATAGTGATAAAGTTTCAGGCATTGTAATTTCAACAACCTGGAGGTATTAGCCAAGCAACGTGAACTGATTAGATCATGACAATGTGTAGTCTTAGCAACCCAGGCTGCTTGCCTCCTCCTGAAACTAGGTTAACTCCAGAAGTGTTTGTATATCTGTTATATTTCTCCCACACTGGGCCAGAAAGAATTATTTTCAGGTTGCAGCGAGCAGAGTTTCATCTTAATTTCACAAAAACTAACTTACTTAAAATTTTACATGCGAATGAATATATAAACCGGGGATGTTTTGGTTGGAACCTAACCATGTTGATGGCATTAATATCATTTAACAGCTCAAATTGTATGACCTATTTGTCCCTGTTAAAATGAATGGGCGAATCACAAGACTGTTTTTGGATATATAAGAGTGTAGGATCAACCTTAGATCATTAATCCATAGAATCCTTACAGTGCAAAAGGAGGCCATTTGGCCCATCGAGTCTGCACTGACCACAATCCTACCCAGGCCCTCTTCCCGTAACCCCACATATTTACTCTAGCTAATCCCCTGACACTAGGGTCAATTTAGCATGGTCAATCAACCTAACCCGCACATCTTTGGACTGTGGGAGGAAACTGGAGCACCCGGAGGAAATCCACGCAGACACAGGGAGAATGTGCAAACTCCACACAGACAGTGACCCGAGGCCGGAATTAAATCCGGGTCCCTGGCGCTGTGAGGCAGCAGTGCCACTGTGCCGCCCATTAATGTGACATGCTTTCATATCTCACCATTTTGAAGAGCCAAAAGAAACACATTGCTACAAATAGAGCCTAGAAAGTGGTGCAGATATTGAATTTAAGAATTTATTCAGTAGCATATAAATATTGGGGTCCTTTGTTCCACCAGCAAAGAAAAAAATGCACAGAACCCGACCCAGTTTTAGAATTATCATTACCATTTATCATTTTATCAGATTATCATTTTGCTTGTTATAGAATGATCATGGTGCTTTTATTTCCACGTCAGCCCTCAGCACCATTCATGATCCTTCCCTTTCACAATTCTATAAGTATAGATTGTGTGGCCAATGCAAGCACAATTTAAAGAGGTTGAATCAAAATTTTACTAATTATAGCCTGGGATTGCTAAAATCCATTTCACACCACTGAATATTATACTTTTATACTATAAATAAATGTACTTTTAGTAGTATTTTCCTTTTAATTCAGGTAAATTATTAAATATAAGCTGTACATAAGGACTGCTTAAAATCACAGTGCACATAGAGCGACCCTGTGGTGATGGCATAAAGGAATTGGGGGAGAACAATCTACGTGCTTCACATAATTATTGTCATTCACAAAATTAGCTAACAGTATTTGGTAGAGGTACAATTCGAATAACATACTCCACAGCCATGAGAAAAGAAAAGCATTGTCTCCCTGGCCTCACCAAGAAAATTGAATAAAAACTGTGGGGCCCGATCCTCATCACGCTGGCTGTCACCCTGGTTAGGAAGTCACTGCGACTTTCCAACTCAGGTTTTATCATTGTTGATGCCCCATGAATCAATGTTATGAGGCAATCTCCACTCCAAACAGAAACAAACCTGACTCTTAGGCGTACAGAGTCCAACATTCACCGAACAAGATGGAAATCTTTTGCACAGGTTCAGTATTCTGAAAGAAGTGTCCAGCATCCAGCCTAGTTCTGTCTTGGTCTTCCCAAGAGGTCATATCTTTATAGCATCCTTAATGTGCTGTTGAACCAAGGAGAAGATATTCGGTAGAGGGATCAAAGTGGGTTTCTTCCGGGTGCTCCGGTTTCCTCCCACACTCCAAAGATGTGTGGGTTAGGTTGATTGGCCATGCCAAATTGTCCCTTAGTGTCGGGGAACTTGTGGGGTTACGGGTTGGGGCCTGGGTGGGATTGTTGTCGATGCAGGCTCGATGAGCCAAATGGCCTCCTTTTACACTGTAGGGATTCTATGAATATTTTTAAATTAAGTTTTAAAAGAGGACAGGAAGGTGGGCAAGTTTAAGGAGAGAATTCAATGGGACCAAGTCAAATGCAGGCAGGTCAACAAACAATGGAGCAAATGAGGAGGGATGCAAAAGAGGTCAGAGTATCAGAGAGTCCAAGGTCGGGGGTGTGGTTGGAAACATGGAGATGGTTAGCGAGACAGAGAAGAGTGAAGTCATGAAGGAATTTATACACAAGGCAGAGAATTTTAAACATGAGGCATACGGTAGCTATGTACGTTATAGCATCCTGACTCACGTAATGAAATAATCTATCTGTTGAATTAGACTGGCACTTGAACCACCCACTGGTAAGCAACTAAACTGGAAGCAGCTATATCAAAACTCGCTTATAAATTTGGCTTGAGATATTTATTTTGCGTTAGTTTTTATTTTTGCATTGTGGCCAAGAGGATGTCATTGAGAGAAGGAAGATATGTGAATGGAGAATTGGGACTGTGGTTGCTGGTTGTTATTAGGATGAGTTCTTCATGGATAGTCTGACTGGAAAGGAACTATCTTGGTTGCCTCCTCTTTCCCTCTTCATTTTCTTCCGGTTTCTCCTCATGCTCCAGCTTGCCAGATGCTAAGCATATAGTTAATGGTACAAGCTGTCCCCTCATGATGGCTAGGTTGCACTAGATATTTTGCCAAGTGCTGCCTAGCTGTTCTGTGGTGGTTCAATAAAAGGAAGTGTTGTTTCATACATTGCTCTGCCCATCAGATTTCTTGTGGCAAACATAGCTTTCATTATGAGTGGTAAGCCTATGGAATTCTCTACCACAGAAAGTAGTTGAAGCCAAAATATTGACTGTTTTCAGGAAGCAGTTAGATATAACACTTGAGGTGAAGGGGATCAAAGGATATGGAGGGAAGGCAGGATCAGGCTATTGAGTTGGATGATCAGCCATAATCATAAGACAAAAAAAGGAAAGAAAGGAGTTTGCACATTCTCCCTGTCTGTGTGGATTTCCTCTGGATGCTTTGGTTTCCTCCCACAGTCCAAAGGTGTGCAAGTTAGGTGGATTGGCCAGGCTAAATTGCCCTTTAGTGTCCCAAGATATGTAGGTTAGATGGATTAGTGATGGGAAATGTATGGGGTTACGAAGGTAGGGCAGGGGAGAGGGCCTGGGTAAGATACTCTGTCAGAGAGTTGCTGCAGATTTGATGGGCAGAATGGCCTCTTCTGCGCCTGTAGGGATTCTATGATATGCATGGTCCACACAAATGTATGGATTCCATGCTGGAGACATCAGCACATACTGTGGTGGCTCAAACATAGCTGGCACAGTGGACTGCTGCAGAATGAAGATATCATGACTGCTGCCAGGGTACCAAGCATTGACCTGCATGGTTCACTGTCTGATAATCACACACCAGCAGGACACTGGACCCTTCAGTTCCGATATAGGACAAAACCATGCGGTACTCACAAAGTGATGTTAATGCTATCCTACACCGAGAGGAAATCCTGCCATCTTAGTGAAGCCAAGTGCTCGCTCCACCTGCTGGCCTCTAGCAAGACAGGGCGAAATGTATTTAGCTCTCAACGAATAGAGAGCCTTAGGAGTTCCCACATACAACAGTGGACATCAAACTGTAAGGTGTTGCAAGTGGATCAAACTCCAGCCAGGAAGGATGCAGACACATAAAAGTTCATGGCCACTAACACAGCCACTGGCAAGTCCACTTCTTACCGTAGAGTGTTCAAAGATGAAGCCATCTTGGAAAAGCTTTATCCAGGATATTTCTTAATTTGTGTTGTTTTTGAATTCACTAGCAGTACTGAACACTGCATGATCCCAGTTGTCACAAAACACCTCAGGAGGTCAATTAGTATTTAAGAATAGTCTCTTTTTATCATGCATGGCATTGCCAGTACAGTATTTTCAATTTGTTCATTGAAGGCTATTCTGAAACTAAGAGACAATGTGTAATTAGAAATTGTCAACATAACTTTTGGAAGCATTGTGAGGCAAAGTAAAAATTTCATTCTGATGAGTCATAGAATTAGAGAGTCACTGTGCTACAGAAGGAAGCCATTCGGTCCATAGATCCATGCTAGCTCTCTGTTCAGACATTCAGTCAGTCCTATTACTCATCACTATTTCCCTCTATCTCTTCAGGTGCTTATCCAATTTAATATTCCTGCATCCACCACCCTCATCAACAGCAAGTTCCAGCTCATTATCACTTACTGTGTAAAAACGTTCTTCTTCACATCCCCTCTGTATCCCTTGTCCAAAACATTAAATCTGTGTTCCCTGGTGCGTGTCCATCAGCAAATGCAATTTTCTTAGTCTATCTTATTTAAACCTGTCATAATCATCTGTCAAATCTCTGTTGGGGTTTGTGGGGAGTCAGAGCCCCTAATGCTGATAGTGGGGGGGGGTGTCAGGGATGGGAACCCCCAAAGCTGATGATGGCCGGAGTTCGGGGGGGGAGCTGCCCCCAGTGCTGATGGTGGTGGGAGATGGGGTGAGGGGGGGGGGGGGGGGGGGGCTGGTCAGAGCCCATAGAATCCCGACAGTGCAGAAGGAGGTCATTTGTTGAATCGAGCGCCATGTCCTGTTCTTATGAGGGCATCTTTCAGCGTCTGTAGGCGTCTGTTACAATCCTCCTCATCTGAGTAGATCCTGTGTATACGGAGGGCTTGTCCATAGGGGGTGGCTTCTTTAACATGTTTAGGGTGGAAGCTGGAGAAGTGAGGTTATCCGTGGGCTTGCGGTACAGTGAAGTGCTGAGGTGACCGTCCTTGATGGAGATGCATGTGTCCAAGAATGCAACCAATTCAGAAGAGTAGTCCATGGTGAGCCTGATGGTGGGATGGAACTTGTTGATGTCATCATATAGTTGTTTCAGTGATTGTTCGCTGTGAGTCCAAAGGAAGAAAATGTCATCGATGTATCTAGTGTGTAGCATCAGTTGAAGGTCCTGTGCGGTGAAGAGATCTTGTTCGAACCTGTGCATGAAGATGTTGGCATATTGAGGTGCGAATTTGGTCCCCATGGCTGTTCCATGTGTCTGGATGAAGAACTGGTTGTTGAAGGTGAAGATGTTGTGGTCCAGGATGAAGCCGATGAGTTGTAGAATTGTGTCTGGAGATTGGCAGTTGTCAGCGTTGAGTACTGAGGCAGTTACAGCAATGCTGTTGTCATGGGGGATGCTAGTGTAGAGTGCCGAGACATCCATTATGATGAGGAGTGTTCCTGGTTCAACTGTTCCATGGGTGCTGAGTTTCTGTAAGAAGTCTGACCTGTAAAGACTAGATTACCTGTTAAGACTCGCATTCCAACCATTATCTTGTAATTGAGTTTGTGCCTATATATGCCCTGTTTCTGAACCCAACTCTTCACTCACCTGATGAAGGGGCTGCGCTCTGAAAGCTCGTGCTACCAAATAAACCCTTTGGACTTTAACCTGGTGTTGTAAGAATAAAGAGGTCTTGCTAGAGTTGTACAGGGCAGACCATATCTGGAGTACTGTGTGCAGTTTTGGTCTCCACATTTAAGAAAGGAAATACTTTCATTGGAGGCAGTACAGTGAAAGTTCACTAAATTGGTCCCTGAGTTGATGGGCTTATGATGAGAGGTTAAGAAAATTGCCCTTATATTCTCAGGAATTTAGAAGAACGAGAGGTGATCTCATTGAAACCGCTAAAATTCTGAAGGGGCTCAATAGGGTGGGCACTGAGAGATTGTTTTCATTAGTTGGGGAATCTTAAACACTGGACACATCCTCCGGATAAAGAACCAATCATTTGGGACTGAGATGAGTAGAACTTTCTTCACTTAAAGCATCAGGAATCTTTGAAATTCTCTAAACCTAGAGGGTTGTGGATGCTCTATCATTGAATACGTTTAAGGCTGGGATAGACAGATTTTTGATCTCTCTGGGAACGAAGGGATATGGGGAAAAGTCGGAAAAATGGAGGAGAAGCCCAAGATCAGCCATGATCATACTGAATGAGGAACAGGCTCGATGGACTGGACTACTCCTGCTCCCAGCTGTTATGTTCTTATTTTGCCATGACTGCACTCCTCCACCGGCAACTGAAAATCCAGTCCTTGGTCAACTAGGCCCAACTCATTCCTTAGCAACAGATCCAGTAATGCCTTGTTCCTTATTTAACCAAGAACATACTAATCTTTTGATTTGATTTTGATTTGATTTATTATTGTCACAAGTAAAGTATTGTTTTTTGCGCTATATGCAGACAAAACATACCATTCATAGAGAAGGAAATGAGAATGCAGAATATAGTGTTACAGTTATAGCTAGGGTGTAGAGAAAGATTAACTTAATGCAAGATAAGTCCATTCAAAAGTCCGATGACAGCAGGAAAGAAGCTGTTCTTGTGTAGGTTGGTACGTGACCTCAGACTTTTGTATCTTTTTCCCAATGGGCCGAGGTGGAAGAGAGAATGCCCGGGGTGCGTGGGCTCCTTAATTGTGCTGGCTGCTTTGCTGAAGCAGCGGGAAGTGTAGACAGAGCCAAAGAATGGGAGGCTGGTTTTGTAGAAAGATAGAAAAGAAAAGGTCTACTATAAGATTGGCAGACTCTGCTAGGGTTTTTGTTTAATCAACTTAGAAGTAGGATTCACTTTAAATCAATGGGGAACAAGTTTGTGAGAAATTGTAATGAGGTGTTTTAAATACTTTGTAGTTTTAAAGGTACATGTAATACCTTTAATTAGTCCATACATATAAATATATCTTCTATACATTTTTAGAAATTAAACAAAGAGACTGATGCACAGTTGCAGAGTGCCCCTTTGATACCAAACATATGTTAGATACATTCCTTTAAAACACCCAACTGTTGGAATCATGAGGCCATAAAGGAGACTTAATTGCCTCACCCGACACCTTATCAGAAACAACTGATACAAGAGTGAGTTTTAATGAAGCTGCCTTCACAGTTTCTAATCAAAACAGAGTCAGAAAGATATTAATGTCTTAGCTAACGAAAGAGTTATGATAGGGTACTTAGTGGGAACTGACAAGAATAAATGATAACATGCTGATACCCCTTGAAATTGTAGGTAGGGATAAAAAGCTCAGTCATTGAATTGATAAGCAATATATACATATGTTTCATTATGTTGGCAATAAAAAAAACTTATCAGGGCTATAATTGGGAAATATCCTGAAGGCAAGATGAATTGACCACATCCCTTAGAGATTCAGTTAACTTCACTGACAAAGCCATAAAATAATGGCTTTGGTAGGCTCCCTTTATCAATGAAAGGATGCCCATGTGAGACTGTTTTAGTGAAGATCCTTTGTGAGGCTGCTTTCAAAAATTCAAAAATAGAGACATGATGTCTGACTAAGAGACTAGAGGACAGGCTTAGGGATGATATATTGGGGCATCCCACAAGGTATCGTGATCTCATAGATCAGGGTGGTTCAGTATTTTTTCTGTTGGAGCAATACGTAAAGTATGTCATCTGTAACACTTTTGATTGGATTGTGTCCAACTGACTGTGAGCTGCAGAATTGTATAAACCAGGATGATTTTCTTTGTCCGGTGGAGTGGTGTCTCTGGCCCATTGTGCTGAGAACCAAACCCCTTGCTAGCAAGTGAAATAAAAACAATCTGTCTGTTAAGTATCTTGTGTTAATGTGTGTTTGTGTTAAAGTCAAACTTGGAAGTCGAGATTTCGACAGTTTGCATGGTGGACTGGGCTACATTCACGACCTTTTGTAGTTTCTTGCAGTCTTGGGCAGAGCAGGAGCCATATCAAGCTGTGATACAACCAGAAAGAATGCTTTCTATGGTGCATCTGTAAAAGTTGGTGAGAGTCGTAGCTGACATGCCAAATTTCATTAGTCTTCTGAGAAAGTAGAGGCATTGGTGGGCTTTCTTAACTATAATGTCGGCACGGGGGGACGAGGACAGGTTGTTGGTGATCTGGATACCTAAAAGCTTGAAGCTCTCGACCCTTTCTACTTCGTCCCCGTGGAAATCATGGAATCTCTCTTGAATACGTGTCAGAATCTCCTCCTCCTGCTTCTCTTGATTGAAATATATAAGTTTCTGAGGGGTCTTGGCAGGGCAGATGTGGAAAAAATGTTTCCTTCTGTGGGAGAATTTAGAGCTAGGGGGTCAGTGTTTAAAAATAAGGGGTGACCCATTTAAAACAGAGATGAGGCTAAATGTTTTCTCTCAAAGGGTCGTGAATCTTTGGAAGTCTCTTCCTGAAAAGGTGGTGGATGCAAAGTCTTAAGGCAGAGGTGGATAGGTTCTTGGTAAGCAAGGAGATGATAGGTTATCAGGGGTATGCAGGATGCAGATTTGAGGTTCCCAACAGATCAGCCACGATCTTATTCAATGGCAGCACAAACTCGAGGCCTACTCCTGCTCCTTGTTCATATTCTCGTATGTTTATTCTCTTTAACATTATCCTATTGATGTTTGGGTAATTAAAGTCCCATCAATATCACAACCCTACTGTTCTTATACATGGACTGCAATGATTAAAGAAGCTCACCACCATCTTCTCAGGGACAATTTGGGATGGGCAATAAATATTAGCATTGCCAGAGATGGTGGTGAGCTTCCATGGAAGAATATTTTAAAATTTGTGATTTCCCTGCGGATTTGCTCCTCTATCATCTCTCTCTTTCTCTCACTACTTGGGGACCTATAGACCATCCCCAGCAGCGTGAACATACCTTACTTGCTGCTCACCTCTAACCAAATGGATTCTATCCTTGCCTCCCCAGTAACATCCACTCTTTTCAACACTAAAATATCTTCCCTAATCAGTACTGCTATTTACTTTTTTCCCTATCTTCTCTGAACACCTGGTTCTCACTATTTTAAGCTATATTTCCACTACATCATTTTTCCACATGGCTATTTGTGTTTGTAATTATTAACTACACTTTGTGTGTGCGCATACTTGCATTCTAAACCTGTCTTTGTATTTCTCATAGTCCTTCTTAGTCCACTTCTGTTTGACATGGTAACACTTCCTTCTCTAGTACCATCAAAACTCTCACTTTATACATCTTCTTACGTCTTTTCTACTTCTATATGCTGATTCTATCCCTCTGTTCTCTTCAACCACATTAGTGAACTTCCCTGTGAGGGTAAGTCCCGGTCCGTTTTGCATAAGTGCCTTTTGCCTCTGAACTGGTTTGCATTAATGTGAGGAAAAGGTTTGAAATCCAGAGAATGATGTTCCAAATGTTTTGTGATGATTTTAAATAAAACAAATATTCATTAAGCAATACAATAAACAATACAACAAACTAGAATTACTCCTTCCACAGGACCAGGCTGAGGAGAAGGCAGTTGGTGTGTTCACTACATTTATTTATTTATTTTAAGTTAAATTTGTGTAAAAAAATCGGAGGTTTTTTTTTTAAAAAACAGGAAGTGGGCCCAGCAGGAGTCTGGGAAGGTTTTTGGAGGGTTTAAAAGTAGGCCGCACTTTTGAGCGGGCAGCGTCGTTAGCGGGCAGCAGAGTGAGCAGGAGGCAGAGTGAAAGCTGTAGGGCTTTGGCTCACAGGACTTAGGCAGAAAGGGCGAGCAGGGGTGAGTTAATTCATTTTTTGCTGTTTCTACCTGGTACTGGCAAGGTATCTAGAGAGGATGGGTGTGAAGGCAGTGCAATGTTCCTCTTGCACTATGTTCGAGGTGAGGGACGACGTCAGTGTCCCTGCTGATTATACCTGTGAGAAGTGCATCCATCTGCAGCTCCTCCAAAACCGTGTAAGGGAACTGGAGCTGGAGTTGGAGGAACTTAGGATCATTAGGGATGCAGAGATGGCCATAGACAGAAGCTTCAGGGATACAGTTACTCCGCGAAATGAAAATAGATGGGTGACGGTGAGAGGGGCTGGGAAGAAGCAGTCGGTGCAGGGATCCCCTGTGGTCGTTCCCCTTAGCAATAAGTATTCCGCTTTGGATACGGTTGAGGGGGACGACATACCAGTGGTGAGCCGCAGTGAGAGGATCTCCGGCACTGAGTCCGTCCCTGTGGCTCAGGAGGGTAAGGAGGAGAGCGGAAGGGCAATAGTTATTGGGGACTCGTTAGTTAGAGGGATAGATAGGAGGTTCTGTGGCAGCAAAAGAGACTCGAGGATGGTTTGTTGCCTACCGGATGCCAGGGTCCGTGACGTCTCGGACCGTGTTTTCCGGATTCTTAAGGGGGAGGGGAAACAGTCACAAGTCGTGGTACACATTGGTACCAACGACATAGGTAGGAGAGGGGACGGGGATTTAAAACAGGAATTTCGGGAGCTGGGCTGGAAGCTGAGAGCAAAGACAAAACATGTGGTCATCTCTGGTACGCTACCGGTGCCACGTGATAGCGAGTTGAGGAACAGGGAGAGAGTGCACTTAAACATGTGGTTGCAGGGATGGTGCAGGAGGGAGGGTTTCAGATACGTGGATAATTGGAACACGTTCTGGGGAAGGTGGGACCTCTACAAACAGGACGGGGTGCACCTGAACCAGAGGGGCACCAATATCCTGGGAGGGAAATTTGCTACGGCTCTTCAGGGGGATTTAAACTAATTTGTCAGGGGAGTGGGAAAAGGAGTTGTAGTCCGGAAGTCAGTGTTGAGGGTGGTGAGGTATTGGGGAAGGTATCAAGGTCAAGGGTGGGTACCGGTAGACAGGAAGGTGGGTTGAAGTGTGTCTACTTCAATGCAAGGAGCATCCGGAACAAGCTGGATGAACTTGGGGCATGGATTGCTACTTGGGACTACGATGTTGTGGCCATTACGGAGACGTGGGTAGAACAAGGACAGGAATGGTTGTTGGACGTTCCGGGGTATAGATGTTTCAGTAAGTGTAGGGAAGCTGGTAAAAGAGGTGGAGGAGTAGCATTGTTAATCAAGGATAGTTTAACGGCTGCGGAAAAGCACTTTGAGGGGGATATGCACACTGAGGTAATATGGGCTGCAGTTAGAAACAGGAAAGGAGCGGTCACGTTGTTAGGAGTTTACTATAGGCCCCCAAATAGTAATAGAGATGTGGAGGAAGAAATTGCTAAGCAGATTATGGATACGTGTGGGGGTCACAGGGTAGTTGTCATGGGGGACTTTAACTTTCCAAATATTGATTGGAACCTTTGTAGGTCAAATAGTTTGGATGGGGCACTTTTTGTGCAGTGTGTGCAGGAGGGTTTCCTGACACAATATGTGGATAGGCCGACAAGGGGTGAGGCCACATTGGATTTGGTACTGGGAAATGAACCGGGCCAAGTGTTAGATTTGGTTGTGGGAGAGAACTTTGGAGATAGTGACCACAATTCTGTGTCTTTTGTTATTGCAATGGAGAGGGATAGGGCCGGACGGCAGGGCAAGGCTTACAATTGGGGGAGAGGTAATTATGATGCGATTAGGCAAGAATTAGGGGGCATAAGATGGGAACAGAAACTGTCAGGGAAAGGCACTGATGAAAAGTGGAACTTTTTCAAGGAACAAATACTGGGTGTCCTTGATAGGTATGTCCCTGTCAGGCAGGGAGGAAATGGCCGAGTGAGGGAACCGTGGTTCACAAAAGAGGTGGAATGTCTTGTGAAAAGGAAGAGGGAAGCTTATGTAGGGATGAGGAAACAAGGTTCAGATGGCTCGATTGAGGGTTACAAGTTAGCAAGGAATGAGCTGAAAAAGGGGCTGAGGAGAGCTAGGAGGGGACATGAGAAGTCCTTGGCGGGTTGGATCAAGGAAAACCCCAAGGCTTTTTACTCTTATGTGAGGAATAAAAGAATGACCAGGGTGAGGTTAGGGCCGGTCAAGGACAGTGGTGGGAACTTGTGTATGGAATCAGTAGAGATAGGCGAGGTGATGAATGAATACTTTTCTTCAGTGTTCACCAAGGAGAGGGGCCATGTTTTTGAGGAAGAGAAGGTGTTACAGGCTAATAGGCTGGAGGAAATAGATGTTCGGAGGGAGGATGTCTTGGCAGTTTTGAATAAACTGAAGGTCGATAAGTCCCCTGGGCCTGATGAAATGTATCCTAGGATTCTTTGGGAGGCGAGGGATGAGATTGCAGAGCCTTTGGCTTTGATCTTTGGGTCCTCGCTGTCCACGGGGATGGTGCCGGAGTACTGGAGAGTGGCAAATGTTGTTCCTCTGTTTAAGAAAGGGAATAGAAATGACCCTGGTAATTATAGACCGGTTAGTCTGACTTCGGTGGTTGGTAAATTGATGGAAAAGGTCCTTAGGGATGGGATTTACGACCATTTAGAAAGATGCGGATTAATCCGGGATAGTCAGCACGGATTTGTGAAGGGCAAATCGTGCCTCACAAATTTGATAGAATTTTTTGAGGAGGTAACTAGGTGTGTTGATGAAGGTAGGGCGGTTGATGTCATATACATGGATTTTAGTAAGGCGTTTGATAAGGTCCCCCATGGTCGGCTTAAGATGAAAGTAAGGAGGTGTGGGATAGAGGGAAAGTTGGCCGATTGGATAGGTAACTGGCTATCTGATCGAAGACAGAGGGTGGTGGTGGATGGAAAATTTTCGGACTGGAGGCAGGTTGCTAGCGGTGTGCCGCAGGGATCGGTGCTTGGTCCTCTGCTTTTTGTGATTTTTATTAATGACTTAGAGGAGGGGGCTGAAGGGTGGATCAGTAAATTTGCTGATGACACCAAGATTGGTGGAGTAGTGGATGAGGTGGAGGGTTGTTGTAGGCTGCAAAGAGACATAGATAGGATGCAAAGCTGGGCTGAAAAATGGCAAATGGAGTTTAACCCTGATAAATGTGAGGTGATTCATTTTGGTCGGACTAATTTAAATGTGGATTACAGGGTCAAAGGTAGGGTTCTGAAGACTGTGGAGGAACAGAGAGATCTTGGGGTCCATATCCACAGATCTCTAAAGGTTGCCACTCAAGTGGATAGAGCTGTGAAGAAGCCCTATAGTGTGTTAGCTTTTATTAACAGGGGGTTGGAGTTTAAGAGCCGTGGGGTTATGCTGCAACTGTACAGGACCTTGGTGAGACCGCATTTGGAATATTGCGTGCAGTTCTGGTCACCTCACTATAAGAAGGATGTGGAAGCGCTGGAGAGAGTGCAGAGGAGATTTACCAGGATGCTGCCTGGTTTGGAGTGTCGGTCTTATGAGGAAAGGTTGAGGGAGCTGGGGCTGTTCTCTCTGGAGCGGAGGAGATTGAGGGGAGACTTAATAGAGGTTTATAAAATGATGAAGGGGATAGATCGAGTGAACGTTCAAAGACTATTTCCTCGGGTGGATGGAGCTATTACAAGGGGGCATAACTATAGGGTTCATGGTGGGAGATATAGGAAGGATATCAGAGGTAGGTTCTTCACGCAGAGAGTGGTTGGGGTGTGGGATGGACTGCCTGCAGTGATAGTGGAGTCAGACACTTTAGGAACATTTAAGCGGTTATTGGATAGGCACATGGAGCACACCAGGATGGTAGGGAGTGGGATAGCTTGATCTTGGTTTCAGATGAAGGTCAGCACAACATCGTGGGCCGAAGGGCCTGTTCTGTGCTGTACTGTTCTATGTTCTATGTTCTAACTAAGAGAATAGCTTTACACAGTATCACTAACTTTACCCAGTTTTGCACAACTTTTATTGCACTACCTTCAGAGTTAATTCTGCCTGAAACCTCCACAACATCTTATAGATTTTTAAAATCTATTCTAAAAATTCAGTAAAAGTTACCACACCAGGCATTTATATCTCTTTGGTGTTTGCTTCTGAGGTAAATCAAACTGGCTTCCTAAGACAGGGTTTCTTCACAGACATGGCTTGCTAGAGATTAAACAGCTATTCCTCCTGTGACTGAGGTCTGAAGCAGCTACCCTTGCACAGGTTTAATCATCTCCTGATACACAGTTTTCCCTTATTGATCTTCCCTTATCTGAGCTAACTTAGTTACCTTCATATTTTGTGAGTCCAACTTTTAGAGTGTAAATGCATAGTTCACATCTTGTCTCCTCCTTTGAGCCTCTAACCCCATACTCAATACCCTTTGGGTAGGATTTTTTGGCCATGCTCGTCCCAAGACCGGAAAATCCCACCGGGGGTCAACAGATCTTTGCATGGTCCTGTCCCGCCCACAATAATTCCTGTGGTGGGTGGGACAGGAAAATTCCACCCATTATGTTCCATTCCCATTGTTACCAGCTTGCCTTAGGTAATCATTTGCTTGCAGTGTTGCTGAACTCATCAAAATATCAAAACCACTAAACCCCATTAGCATAACCAAACTTCCCCTGCCTTAAGCATCTTACATTTTCCAATGGTTTTTAAATATATATAACCAGCAGAAACCATTCCAATTCATTGGATTTCCCTAAAATTTTCATGTTGTCACTATTTTTCTCGACATTCCCCCTCTTTTTTAAATTCCACTCTGGCTAGTGGGCAGCATTGGGAGCAATCCAGAGATTACAACCTTGAGATCCTACTTTTCAACTTTCTCTCCAGCTTCTGAAAATCTGACTGTGGGACCTCAATACCTACCCTGCCTATTGACACCAATGTGTACCACAATTTCTGGCTCACTCCCTCCCCCATGCAGAATATTCTGCACTCTTTCGGTGATGTCTATTATCTTGGCACCAGGGAGGCAACACACACTGCGGGACTCACAATGACGGTTGCAGAAATAACTGTCTGCC
Organism: Mustelus asterias; assembly: GCF_964213995.1. Classification (NCBI taxonomy): domain Eukaryota; kingdom Metazoa; phylum Chordata; class Chondrichthyes; order Carcharhiniformes; family Triakidae; genus Mustelus; species Mustelus asterias. Next base: position 36,389,142 of record NC_135803.1, read on the forward strand.
CCCTAATTATGGAATCTGTTTCTTCCTGTCCATTGATGCCATGGCCTGGACTGCACTCCTCCCAGCATCTCCAAAGCTGAGTACTAGGTTGAGAGTGACCCACAGCATAAAGACTCCTGCATTTCCTGCCTCTTCCTATTCTTCTGGATGGACATCCAGCTACTGTGCTGAACTCTCACTGCCGATAGTGATCTTCTCACGAAGCATACGATCCAGAAAACTCTCATCCTCCCTGATAATCCATAGTGATTTCTGTTGCAACTCATGCACAGAGATTTTGAGCTTGAACTTGTGAGAGTTCTCAATCCAAATCATTTATATTAATGATTCGGATGAGAATTTAGAAGACATGGTTAGTAATTTTGCAGATGACACCAAGATTGGTGGCATAGTGAACAGTGAAGAATGTTATCTAGGACTGCAATGGGATCTTGATCAATTGGGCCAATGGACTGATGAATGGCAGCTGGAGTTTAATTTAGATAACTGTGAGGTGATGCATTTTGGTAGATCGAACCAGGGCAAGACTTACTCAATTGATGGTAGGGCATTGGAGAGAGTTATAGAACAAAGAGATCTAGGGGTACAGGTTCATAGCTCCTTGTAAGTGGAGTCACAGGTGGACAGAGTGGTGAAGAAGGCATTCGGCATGCTTGGTTTCATTGGTCAGAACATTGAATACAGGAGTTGAGACACCTTGTTGAAGTTGTACAAAACATTGGTAAGGCCACACTTGGAATACTGTGTGCAGTCCTGGTTACCCTATTATAGAAAGGATATTATTAAACTAGAAAGAATGCAGAAAATATTTACTAGGATGCTACCGGAACTTGATGGTTTGAGTTATAAGGAGAGGCTGGATAGAGTGGGACTTTTTTCTCTGGAGCGTAGGAGGCTTAGGGGTGATCTATGAAAGGTCTATGAAATAATGAGGAGCATAGATCAGCTAGATAGTCAATATCTTTTCCCAAAGGTAGGGAAGTCTAAAACTAGAGGGCATAGGTTTAAGGTGAGAGGGGAGAGATATTAAAGGGTCCAGAGAGGCAATTTTTTCACACAGAGAGTGGTGGGTGTCTGGAACAAGCTCCAGACGTAGTAGTAGAGGCGGGTACAAATTTTGTCTTTTAAAAAGCGTTTGGACAATTACATGGGTAAGATGGCTATAGAGGGGTATGGGCCAAACGCGGGCAATTGAGACTAGCTAAAAGGGTGGCATGGACAAGTTGGGCCGAAGGGCCTGTTTCCATGCTGTAAACCTCTATGACTCTATGCTGGAGACTCTTCCCATACATGTGATTCCCCCAGACATGGAGTCTCCTTAACTTCCCACATGGTGCAGAAATTGCAAGCAACGGGTCTCAGCTGTCCATCCATTATCTATTCCCTCTTTTAGAATCTAGTTATTACCTTGTTTAGACCAATAATTTTAATTGATGCCTCGAGGCATGCTCTGTGCTAATACCCTTATTATTAATTCACTTATTCTAATATTTACCCCACTCATGCTGATAATAGTTTTAGTTTATTTTTTAACCTTGCTCCCTGGCACTCACATTCTGCTCTGCCACTCTCAGATTCAAAACTAATGGTGGCAGCAGTTCTCTCATGCTATTGTCATACTTCATTTAATTCAATTCATAGCACAGTTATGTAGTGCCAAGCAGCACAGAACAGGAATATGTTTAGCTATGATGCAAGTGTGCTGTTTGATGCTAACTTGCACTGCACTTGAATGGGAAATGCAGACTTCTACCTATTTATGATGCTCCGTGCATTCAAATTTGATGACAGCTGTTTTAACACTTTCTCAATTTAAAAATATTGAATGAAGTAAGCTGCATGGCAATAGCATCAAGCATTATTTAACAGGAAACCTAATGTACCAAACTAAAGAAAAGACACTTCTGCATTACCAACTGATGCAGTGAAGTTATGTCTCCTAACCTCTTTCACTGTACACCACATTTTTGTTAGGTGTATATCATTGCAGGAATGAGTCCAGAGAAACTCCCAACTCTCCAGCAGGTTCACTTCTCCCTGCCACGCAAGATCGAAACTTCCAGCATCCTTTGAAAATTGTTCCACACAGCCTGTATCTTCCAGATACGATCGCCGGAATTCTCCCACCCCACCCACCGTGGAAATCAGAGCAGACAATGGTAAGATCCGTTGACCTCGGGTGGAATTTTATGGTTTTGGGATGAGTGAGGTCATAAAATCCCATCCAATAAATCTCCTATGTCCTCTCTTCTGCCCCCATTCTTTCAAACAGAAAATAAACTCTCACAAGCATCCTGCTTGGTTGTTAACACAAAAAATGTCCTTTTGCTCCTGTTGCAATAGCTGCTTTGACTCTCTCTCCAGCAGTATAACCTTTGTTCCTCCGTTGGTTTCAGCAAGCAATTATTTTTTCTCCATGAATTACTACCTCAATGTGTAAAAACTGTCACTTGATTTCAATAGGCTCATATTTGTGGTTCTCTCATGGCACATAAACATGTCTCTGAGCTGGGGTGATTCTGGGATTCTTAATTTTACCTGAAGTTAAGGAGACATTTTAAAACATATCTATCTTAAAAAGTACAGTTTCATAATGCCTTCCTAACTATATACAGTGGTACCCCGATTTAATTATGCCCCGATTTAGCGCGAATTCGGATATAACGCGATGAATCATTGGACCCTTTTTTTTCCGCTCGTGATTGGCAAATTTAGCGCGACCCCGCTTTTTTCGTGATAACATTTTATGGACCCCAACCATCGCATTATAACGGGGCCGCACTGTATTTGGCATTTGATACAATTCATTAAAAGGAAAATCTGGTGTTTGGCCTTAATTCTTTTGCCAATTAATCTGGCAGTTTCACATTTCCAAGTAATATGTAATGTAATTAAAATGAAATCATATTTACATCATTTAGATTCTGATACTTTGCATGATTCCATGTACGAATGTTAAATATTTGTTTTTTTCCCTAAATCAGTACAAATAACTTTCAGGACTCAATTATCATAGAATCATAGAATCATAGAGTGCAGAAGAGGCCCTTCAGCCCATTGAGTCCACACTGACACATTAGAAACACCTGGACTCCCACCTATTCCCATCTGTGCCATGTGCTTATCCAGGTAGAACATAGAACATAGAACAGTACAGCACAGAACAGGCCCTTCGGCCCACGATGTTGTGCCGAGCTTTATCTGAAACCAAGATCAAGCTATCCCACTCCCTATCATCCTGGTGTGCTCCATGTGCCTATCCAATAACCGCTTAAATGTTCCTAAAGTGTCTGACTCCACTATCACTGCAGGCAGTCCATTCCACACCCCAACCACTCTCTGCGTAAAGAACCTACCTCTGATGTCCTTCCTGTATCTCCCACCACAAACCCTATAGTTATGCCCCCTTGTAATAGCTCCATCCACCCGAGGAAATAGTCTTTGAACGTTCACTCTATCTATCCCCTTCATCATTTTATAAACCTCTATTAAGTCTCCCCTCAGCCTCCTCCGCTCCAGAGAGAACTGCCCTAGCTCCCTCAACCTTACCTCATAAGACCTACCCTCCAAACCAGGCAGCATCCTGGTAAATCTCCTCTGCACTCTTTCCAGCGCTTCCACATCCTTCCTACAGTGAGGTGACCAGAACTGCACACAATACTCCAAATGTGGTCTCACCAAGGTCCTGTACAGTTGCTGCATAACCCCACGGCTCTTAAACCCCAACCCCCTTAATAAAAGCTAACACACTATAGGCCTTCTTCACAGCTCTATCCACTTGAGTGGCAACCTTTAGAGATCTGTGGATATGAACCCCAAGATCTCTCTGTTCCTCCACAGTCTTCAGAACCCTACCTTTGACCCTGTAATCCACATTTAAATTAGTCCTACCAAAATTAATCACCTCACATTTATCAGGGTTAAACTCCATTTGCCATTTTTCAGCCCAGCTTTGCATCCTATCTACTTTTTAAAGGATGTGAGGTAACCTGACTCCACCACCCTTCCAGGCAGCGCATTCCAGACCATCACCCCCTCTGGGTAAAAAGGTTTTTCCTCACATCCCCCTAAACCTCCTGCCTCTCACTTTGAACCCATGTCCCCTCGTGACTGACTCTTCAACTAAGTGGAACAGCTGCTCCTTATCCACTCTGTCCATGCCTCTCATAATCTTGTACACCTCGATCAGGTCGCCCCCCAGTCTTTTCTGCTCCAATGAAAACAACACAAGCCTACCCAAACTGTCTTCATAACTTAAATGTTCCATCCCAGACAGCATCCTGGTGAATCTCCTCTCCACCCCCTACAGTGCAATCACATCCTTCCTATAATGTTGTGACCAGAACTGCACACAGTACTCCAGCTGTGGCCTCACCAAAGTTCTATACAACTCCAACATGACTTCCCTGCTGTTGTAATCTATGCCTTGATTGATAAAAACAATTGTCCCATATGCCTTTTTCACCACCTTACTAATATGCCCTTCCGCTTTCAGAGATCTGTGGACAAACATGCCAAGGTTCCTTTGTTCCACAGAACTTCCTAATGTCCTACCATTCATTGAGTACTTTCTTGTCAAATTACTCCTTCCAAAGTGTATCACCTCACACTTTTCAGGGTTAAATTCCATCTGCCACTTATCTGCCCATTTGACCATTCTGTCAATATCTTCTTGTAGCCCAACACTCTCCACCCCACTGTTAACCACCCATCCAATCTTTGTGTCATCCGCAAACTTACTAATCCTACCCCCCACATAGTCATCAATGTCACTTATATAGATGATGAATAATAGGGGGCCCAACACAGATCCCTGCGGTATGCCACTGGACACCAGTCACTAAAGCCACCTTTTGTCATCACCCTCTGACTCCTACAACTGAGCCAATTGTGAATATCAGTTTTTAAAAATATACTGTGAAATAAGTGAAAAAAATCTTGCATTTATAAAACTGCTTTCTTGACCTCAGGATGTCTCAAAGTACATACAGACAATACAATACTTTTCAAAGTACTGTCCATGTTGTAATATCGAAAACATGGCAACAATTTGTTCACAGCAAGGCCCAACAAACAGCAAAAAGATAATGATGAGATAATTTGTTTTAGTCATGATAGTGGAGGAATAAATTTTGGCCTGGAACTCTTCTCTTCTTCAGAATGGTGACATGAACTCTTTAACCAGAGACAATACAAAATAAGGGGCAAGATTCATCAGGGGTTGCGGGAGCAGAGGGTGCACATATTTATCGATCATTGAAGTAGGCAAGACAGGAAGACAAAGCTTTATTATTAGGGGCATAGAGTACAAGAGCAAGGAGGTTATGCTGAATTTATATAAGACACTAGACCTCAGCTGAAATATTGTGTACAGTTCTGGGTACCACACTATAGGAAGGATGTGAATGCATTGGCAGGTGTGCGGAAGATGTTGACAAGAATGGTTCCAGAGATGAGAAACTTCAGTTATGAGGATAGATTGGGACTGTTCTCCTTGGAGAGAAGGAGCCTAAGAGGAGGTTTGATAGAAATGTTCAAAATCATGAGGGGTCTGGACAGACTAGATTGGGAGAAATATTTCCCACTCGGAAAAGGATCAAGAATGAGAGGGCACAGATTTAAAGTGATTTGCAAAAGAAGCAAATGTGATATGAGAAAAAAAACCTTTTCACACAGTGAGTGGTTTGAGTCTGGAATGCACTACCTGGAAGTGTGATGGAGGCAGGTTCAATTGAGGCATTCGAGAGGGTGTTTGACGATTTCTTGAAAAGAAATGATGTGCAGGGGTACCGGGAAAAAGGGCAGGGGAATGGCACTAGGTCATGATGCTTGCTTGGAGAGCCGGTGCAATCACGATAGGCCAAATGGCCTCGTTCTGCACTGTCACAACATGATGATATAGTAACTTCCATTTGTGAGGACAGGCACTGCCTTTTAACATCTCATCTGAAAGATGGCACTGCTGAGAGTGCAGCATTCCCTCAGTGCTATGCTGAAATGTCAGCCTTGATTTTTCTGCTCAAGTTGTTGTCCCAGAATCAAACGTGCTTCCACTGAGTACTGACAGTGTCAAGCTGTGAAGTACTAGTGGCTTAGGTAAGGATAGCACTTTACAACGCCGAGGTCAACATGAACAAACAATTTTGTTGATTAAATGCAAGGAACTAACACGATATATGGATGAGGTTTTATGCATTGATTTTACTGAGTATTTCCCTGACTAACTACAGTATGATTTGGCTCAGGATTAAGCTGAATTTAGACTTGAGACAAGTTGTTGTGGCGGGAGAGGGGATATGGGAATTGAGGGGCTAGAGGTTATGCGCTGTCTGACCTGGGAACACTGGATGCCTGAAGTTGGAAGAATTCTATTCCCCAGCAATGACTGAATATTGAGAAATATTCAATAAAATGAAATGGACAAATCACATTTTTATGGCTGGTGACTCTTGGGGTGTGACTTCACCAGAACTTTGTACCATAAACACATTGGTGTAACCAATATACTTTGGATTTTATGGGGTCGATTTTAACCTAACTCACTGGGTGGAAAGCTGTGGGATTAGTTGGAACACAGATTTTACATTTTCCCCAATATTACTTGTTGATGTCAATGGAGAGTAAAATTGGAGGGGGTGGAAAACACATTGCACTCACTTTTGTCAAGTTCCTAACTGGTGGGGTAAGTTAAAATTCAATGGGGTGTAAAATCAACATCCCACCTGATCCCATGGCTTTCCCACCCATCACAGAATAGAATACCTACAGTGCAAAAGGAGGCCATTCGGCCCATTGAGTCTGCACCAACTCTCCTATAGAGCATCTTGCCCAGACCCTATCCCCGTAACCCCACGTATTTACCCCACTGATTCCCCTAACCTACACATTTGGGGACACTAAAGGGGAAATTTAGCATGGCCAATGCACGTAACCTGCACATATTTGGACTGTGGGAGGAAACCGGAACACCCGGAGGAAACCCACGCAGACTTGCGGAGAATGTGCAAACGCCACATTCGGAAGTTCAGAATTGAACCCGTGTCATTGGCACTGTGAGGCAGCAGTGCTAACCACTGTGCCATCGTGTCGCCCTAAGGTTAACATTGTCCCCATGAATCAGCCCAACGATGTTCTTCAGTAAAATAAGAAAATGCTGGTGTTGCTACTTGGAATGAAAAAGTGCATGGTAAAAAATTGTGAACACAGTAAGAAGTCTCACAACACCAGGTTAAAGTCCAACAGGTTTATTTGGTAGCAAATACTATAAGCTTTCGGAGCGCTGCTCCTTCGTCAGATGGAGTGGAAATGTGCTCTCAAACAGTGCACAGAGACACAAAATCAAGTTACAGAATACTGATTAGAATGCGAATCCCTACAGCCAGCCAGGTCTTAAAGGTACAGACAATGTGGGTGGAGGGAGCATTAAATACAGGTTAAAGAGATGTGTATTGTCTCCAGACAATAGTGAGATTCTGCAAGTCCAGGAGGCAAGCTGTGGGGGTTACTGATAATGTGACATAAACCCAACATCCCGGTTTAGGCCGTCCTCATGTGTGCGGAACTTGGCTATCAGTTTCTGCTCAGCGACTCTGCGCTGTCGTGTGTCGTGAAGGCCGCCTTGACGTTCTCCAAGGCGGCCTTGGTAATAATCAGTATTCTGTAACTTGATTTTGTGTCTCTGTGCACTGTTTGAGAGCACATTTCCACTCCATCTGATGAAGGAGCAGCGCTCCGAAAGCTAATGGCATTTGCTACCAAATAAACCTGTTGGACTTTAACCTGGTGTTGTGAGACTTCTTACTGTGTTCACCCCAGTCCAACGCCGGTATCTCCACATCAAAAAATTGTGAAACAGGGTTTTGAATTTTCTTGTTTTTTTAGCTAAATATACTTGTTGCTGTTGGAAATGGAGCAAAAATGGTAATTTTGCCATGTGACTAAACACTTAAGAGACCATCTCCTTGAGATTGAATTATAATGTGATTTGTTACCTTTACCTTTTGAATGAGTGCATTAAAATAGAAACCTCTCCAGTAACATTAATTTATCCAGGTTTTCAAGGTTTTCCTTCTCAAGGAAAGTGTATAATAAGCGATATGTACTTGATATGTACTTGAGTCTATCTTTCAAAAGAACAATTGTATGAGAACAATGATTATGAACCATTTTCCCTCAACAGGAGGCTTCTATTGCTCTCTTACTGAAAGGCATTAATCTCAATTAGCTGGGGGTTTGTGTGTGTGTTTGGCAGAAAGATGGTGGTTAGGGTTGAGGTGAAAAAGGAAAAGCAATTTTTCTTTGTAATACAGCAGAATATAATTAATTTAATAACCTCCGAAAATTATAGCAATTCAATTAACCTGCTACATTCTCTCAGCCTTATCATAAAGCTTGTAGTATTTCCAATGAACTTTAGCCTAAATGTTGTAATCATCCAACATTAGTTACATCAGCTATGTACATACATGGCTCTCACTGTTGTCAATCATGTTTAAGTAACAGCATTCATCCAGCTAACAACAGAGCTTCTAGTACTATTATTTTAAATTCAATTGATCTAATTACAAACTTGAACCAAATAACAAACTGTTACTTTATCACCATAATGAAAATAATATATATATGCAGACTACTATTATGTTTAAAGTTTATTTATTAGAGTCACATGCAGGCTTTTATTAACATTGCAATGAAGTTACTGTGAAAATCCCCCAGTCGCCACACTTTGGTTGCCTGTTCGGGTACACTGAGGGAGAATTTAGCATGGCCAATGTTTCCAACGAAAACCCCCATAACAGGTTCACATCGGCGCGGTTTCAATGTACGGAGGGGGGGGCAATATTGGACGAGGGGGAGGGTGAATAACAGTTAAATATATTCAAGTGAATGTAAAGCATGTTCACTTCCATCATGGCCCTGAACCCGATGACGTTGTTGGCGAGGGGAGCAAGGAAGATCCAAAATCTGCAACTTCCGGACATTGAGGCCACGCTGGTATTCGTATGGATGGCGAACACGGGCTCACAATCGCCCCCAGTGGCTTCAGCAATTTTACCAGGATCACTCATTTCTAACAAATTCACAGTCTAGCTCATCTGAATCCCCAATCAGTGTGTTACTAAAATAGAGCGTACAAAATGGTAAATGTGATGCAGCTGTCTGAAACTAATTATCATAATGAGCCTTGTTATACATTTGTTGAAATCACAAAAATGTACATTAGCTCAGTTTGGTTAAAAAAAACCCAGATTGAAGTCCGATGCACTTAACAAAATTTACCTCAGAAATTCCATGGGATTTCAGAGTGAAAAACAGAATAAACATTCTGAACACATCTGTATTTAACTGAATCTATAAATATATGATTGTAAGATTCAGTTGCAAAATTATGGTAAGTAATTTTCCTGGTCACTTGTGAAATGTGTAAAAAGGTTACTTTATTTAAAATAACTAGTTTTAATATTTTAGATGTGAAATTATTCCTAATGACACATCTCTCTCATTGGCCATATATCGCTAACGAGTTTGATTGTCCAGCTAAGAAACTCCAGGTCACTGGTCATATGTTCTATGAGTCCTTGTGTGGCTGATGAGCCCCATTTTAGAGCCGCACCTTCGACCTCCCATCTGACAGATGTTAGCGGGAGGTGGAATTGGTCCTTGCATTCCTTCCTGAGGCTCCTTTTCCAGAGCTCCCTTGCCATCGGGTGTTCTCAATGAATTCAAACAGGAGATTCCTCCAGGTAGGTTTATTCTGAGCAAGGCTCTCCCAGGCATTGACATCTATGTTGCATTTCTTGAGGGAAGCCTCGAGAGTGTCTTGAAGCACTTTTTGTCCTCCTGTAGTTCAGATGCCTTCCTTGAGCTAGGCGAAGATTTGTTTTGGCAATTGGGACTCTGACATCCTAAGCATTTGTTCAGCCCAGTGGAGTTGGTTTTGGATGATCACAGCCTTGATGCTGGTGCTTTTGGCTCCTTCAAGGACGCTGATGTTTGTATGCCTGTCCTCCCAGCTGAAGCGGAGAATCCATCTCAGATAGCATTGATAGTACCTTTCTAGAACCCGGAGGTGGCATCTGTATGTAGTCCAGCTTTCTGAGCCATATAAAAGAGGATGACTGCCTTGTACACGAGGATCTTAATATCAAAACAGATGTCGTGGTCATCAAAGACTCTCATGCTTAAGCATTAGAAAGCGGCGCTCATGGGTGGAATATGACATTGGATCTCCAAGTCAATGTCAGCCCAAGATCAGAGGTGGCTCCCCAGGTGAGGAAAATGTTCCACATTTGGGAGGGCTTCTCCATTGATCTTAATGGAGGGAGAGACTGGATCTTGCCTCCGTGAAGGTGTCGAGCATGGAGATTCTGATCCGGGAGAGCAGAGGTGGCGATGTAATCCACATACTAAAGTTCCAGAGCGATGTCAGTGTCATTTTCTGCTTGAATTTCAACTGGCTGAAGTTGAAAAATTTTCCGTCCACTCCAACTGGAAGCTTGTCCTTGACAGGGTGAAGGGTGGTGGCGATGAAGATGGAGAAAAGGGTGGGGCGATGAAATATCCCTGCTTGACTCCAGACTTGATCTCAAAGGTTTCTTTCTTATTTCCATTGGTGATGACTGTTGCCAATATTTTGTTGTGGAGGAATTGGAGGATGTTGATAAATTTATCTGGATAGCTGGCCTTTGACAGGGTCTTCCATAGTGGTGAGTTGTTGGAGTTGAAAGCCTTGGTCAGATTGATGAAGGCCACGTAGAGCAGTTGATGTTGCTCCTAGCATTTGTCTTGAAGTTGTTGGGCAGTGAAGATCATGTCCATTGTTCCATGGTTTGGTCAGAAACAGTAAGAAGTCTCACAACACCAGGTTAAAGTCCAACAGGTTTATTTGGTAGCAAATACCATAAGCTTTCGGAGCACAGCTCCTTCGTCAGATGGAGTGAATATCTGTTCTCAAACAGTGCAAACAGACACAGAAATCAGATGGACAAATCAGATGAAATCATTGATTTCTGTGTCTGTTTGCACTGTTTGAGAACAGATATCCACTCCATCTGACGAAGGAGCTGTGCTCCAAAAGCTTATGGTATTTGCTACCAAATAAACCTGTTGGACTTTAACCTGGTGTTGTGGGACTTCTTACTGTGCTTACCCCAGTCCAACGCCGGCATCTCCACATCTTGGTCAGAAACCGCAGTGGCTTTCTGGAAGGATTTCTTCAGAGACTGGGAGAAGGTGGCTAGTGAAGATTTGGACGATGATCTTTCCAGTGATGGAGAGTAGGGAGATTCCTCAGTCCTTCCCACAGTCTGCTTTGTCTCCTTTCTTGAAGATGGTGGTGATAACACATCCCTGAAGTCGACAAGGATTTCCTCTCTGTCCCAGATTTTCCGGAACAGCTGACGGAGATGACAAGTGATCTCTTCTCCGCCAAGTTTGAAAATCTCCACTGGAATCCCATCCACACCTGCGGCTTTTCCATTCTTAATGTGTGTAATGGCAGCTTCGACTTCGTCCACGCTTGGTGGGAGACCAAGATCATCTTTGATGGGGAGTTGGGGGATTTCCTCGAACATGTCCTCATCTACAATTGTATCACGGCTTAGAAATTCTTTGAAGCGTTCTCTACATCGAAGGCTGATGTTTTCTCTGTCTCTCAAAAGGGTTCTTTGCTCTGTACTGGTTTGAGGCCTAGGGTTTTTTGTCCATATATTGCCTTGGTGGCACTGGAAAAGCCCTAGGTATTGTGCTTGTGGGCGAGGAGTTGCAGTTCCTTCGCTTTCCAAATCCACCTTTGGTTCTTTCGCTCGCTCTTCTTCGTACCTCTGCCTTTACTGGTTAATGAGTTCTCCTTGCCTTGCTGGTGATGTTGTTCTGCCTGGCACAGAGAGCTTTCCTCTTCTTGTTCATGAGGTCTTGGATGATCTGGTTGTTCTCGTCGACCCAGTCTTGAATGTTTCCTGGTCTTGTAGCCAATGGTTTCATAGAAACCCTACAGTGCAGAAGGAGGCCATTCGGCCCATCGAGTCTGCACCGACCACAATCCCACCCAGGCCCTACCCCCATATCCCTACATATTTTACCCATTAATCCCTCTAACCTACACATCTCAGGACACTAAGGGGCAATTTTAGCATGGCCAATCGACCTAACCCGCACATCTTTGGACTGTGGGAGGAAACCGGAGCACCCGGAGGAAACCCACGCAGACACGAGGAGAATGTGCAAACTCCACACAGACAGTGACCCAAGCCAGGAATCGAACCCAGGTCCCTGGAGCTGTGAAGCAACAGTGCTAACCACTGTGCTACCGTGCTACCACAGCCTGTGGTGATGGTTGCCTTCAGCTTTTTCCAGTTTTCCTCCATTCCATTAGAATGAACGCTTTGGAGATTTTGGTGCAGATGTTGTTGAAAGTTCGCTGGCGCGATTGGCTCTTGAAGCCATTGATTTTTTTTAAAGCTGTTTCTTCACCTTCTGCTGTGTCTGGAGCAATTTGATGCACATGGAGGAGCCAGTGGTCTGTCCAGCAGTCATCTGCACTGATCATCACTTTGATGAGGGCATCCATTTGGTCTAGTGATTGTGTGATGATGTAGTTGATTATCTGCCAGTGCTTTGATCGTGGATGTCTCCAGGAAGTCCTGAACTTGTCTTTTTGGTGGAACAGTGTGTTACTGATGACAAGCTGATGATCTGCACATTTGGTGAATGAGAGAATGCCATTGGAGTTCCCAACTCCTTCCTTTCTGATGGTTCCTTTCCAGATTTGGAAGTCCTTTCTGACCCTAGTGCTGAAGTCCCCAAGGAGGATGATCTTACCTTCCTTTGGAATGTTGGAGAGGATGGTATCCAGGGTGGAGTAGAAGCCTTCTTTGGACTCATCATCGGCATCAAGGGTTAGGGCGGAGGCACTCATGACCATTGCCTGCTGGTTCTTGGCAAGTTGTAGATGGAGAATCATGAGGCACTTGTACGTATGAAATGGTTACTTCATTTAAAATAACTGATTTTAATACTTTAGATGTGAAATGATTACTAATGACATATAGCTTATGATAAAGGATACACCCAGAGGTCATCGGTGTTCCTATTCTTTTCCTACCCTGTGTACAGTCATCTTTTCATGCAATGAATGAGTAATGCTTTAGGAATCTATCTTTGTCACTATCTTTTTATAAATGCATAAATAATGGGCTGGGATGATCTGCATAGCACAGTAATTAAAACATTGCCCTGTGATCCTGTTGGATTCTGGATGCAATGAAATTAAAGTCTCTTCATAATCAGTCAGAAAACGAAACAAAATTCTTTTGGTCTGCTTCGATAGAAATGCTATCGTGCTGAGTCCACAGCAGGAAAGTATCCTTAATTTGGAATAAATTGGAATTATGGGACTTGTCAAGTGCACTTTACATTGCTGTGTTTGCTGTTGTGGGAAGCAATCTTGCAGAAACAGGGCCTCAAGAACGTAGGAATTCACAGCACTGAATTATTTGTGTTCGTGCCGTGTAGGACGCGTGCCATAGCAGTAAGTGGAGGTCACACTGCAACAAATAACACATACCCTTACCTCTGCTCCTCAAACTCCTATTTGAAATTACAGCTTGAACCCTGACTACTATTTAAATTAGCAATGGCAGTAAGACTAACTGTGAGGTGGCCTCCCCATTTCTGGAAGTCTAAAAATAGAAAATATTGTATTAATGTGGTGAATCTGCCGTAATTATTTGATTCCACCCCTCAGGGCTAAGTCATAATAACCCAGCTGTAGCACTGAGGAAATTGTTTTATCTGGTGGTAGTCATTAACAGCTGGTAGATATTATACAATCAACAGTAAGCATACCATTAAAATGGGAAATCTGATCCTAAATGATTAAGGATTATAATTAAGCTTAATTTTCTATTGATTTTCTGTATTTCTGATTTGTTTGCAATACCATTGCTTAAATAATGAAATAACCCGACTCCCATTTTCCCTTCATCCGGAGGTAAAGTGCCTCAGGGTTTAATGTCTCTTTCTTCATCCTAACTGTGACTGCAGACCTAGCACTTTCCTCTTGCAGAAAAAAATGGAAACACATTCACAGCTTCGAAGATGTGAAGGAATATTTCTCATCTCGTGGTGATCATTTGCTCTTGAACAAAGAGCAGTAGTGCTGATGACTGATAAATTCCTGAGCTTATTAATCCTGCTTTTACCTCTTTAGAAGAAGCATTTGGGCAAGACTCCTTGGACTGTGTAATATCTTTAATGCTCAGTATGTACACAGGACAGTAATTAATGGCACAAAAACAGAAAATGCTGGAGCAACTTAGCAAGTCTGACAGCATCTGTAGAGAGAGAATAGAGCCAACGCTTCATGTCAGGATGACCCTTCGTCAGAGCTTCAGTAGGAAGAGATGCGGTAGGGACAGCAGGTCCAGAGTAATAGTCTGCTAGGTGAAGGTCTCATTCGGTGGGTCACAGAGTGGGATGAGACAGGTGGCTTGGATAACAGGAGGGAGCAGGGTCAGGGTGGGCTTAGGGGTGGTAATGGGTGTCTGCTCTCAGGGGAGGAAAGGCATGTGGAGGTGGATCGTGAGGGGATCCAGGATAACAGGGGGAAGATTCAAGGGTGACCGAGGGGAGAGTAATGGTGATATTGAGTGGGTGATGGGAGAAGCTGGTTTGTGACGGGGGGAGGATAGAAGCTGGTGGAATAAGTTTGAAAGGTGATGTGTACTATTTCTCCAAAGTGACCTTGACAACGCAGTTAGTCAGTCAGTCAGATTCCTTGAGGTGGGAGGAGAGATTGTTGTGGTGGGTGCAGTTCAGGGTCAGCACAAGTGACCGACTAAAAGGGTCACCCTGATAATTATGTGGCAACTGGATGTCGAAGATGCTCCGTTTTGTTCTCCTCTGTGTGGTGAAGCTCACATTGCAGCAGGTTTGTTCTGGACTCATGGGTCTGATAATATCAGGATCCCAACGAGGTGTGAGCTGCCTTTCATTCTGTGCCATTCGCCATCAACTGCAGTCAGAGGCAGGGTGGGAGGGAGAGAGGTGGGAGAGGGAGAGAGGTGGGAGAGGGAGAGAGGTGGGAGAGATGGGAGAGGGAGAGAGGTAGGGAAGTAGGGAGGTGATTGCCTCCAAGGGACACGGCTGGTGGAGGGCAGCCATCGCGCGACTCCAAACCTCCATCCTCTCGGGTGAATGGTCACGGCTGACACAGACTCAAGCGGTTAATCTTTCTATGTTGCCATGGCAATGGTCTCTCTATAGTTTCAAGGGTAGTCTAGACACGCAGAAAAGTGTCTGTGTGAGGCTTCTTGCACATGCTCTCATTACCCTGATCAAAGAGCAATGTGTCCGTACACATTCATGTATGAATGGGAGGAAGATCCATCTCTGACCCTCCAGGATGTCCTTTACCTGCAAGGGGGGGGGTGGAGATGCCATGTCTAGGCAGAGGCCAGGGGAAGGGCTTAACATTGGCCCACTGGCTTTGAGGTGGAGGGAAACCTGTAAAGGACATGCTCACTTAATGTATCACTTCAATTCATTTACACACCCACTGAGGTTTGTTTGATGACGCAGGCTGCAGGGAACCCCTGTGCCTGTCATCTAGATGAGGATGAGGAGGGTCTGCCGCTGTTGGGCACCGGGCCATGAGGAGCAAGAGGCAGCGGAGCCTCGATAAGGTCAAGGGCCTGGTGAACATGAAACACTAACTGTGAGCATTGGCCTGGCCATGGGTGCATTGCTGGCGGTGCTCTTATCTAGAGATGAGCAAAAGACAATACCGGAGGGCCCCTCACATGTCTCAGGATGTGGTTGCTCACATCTGCCAACTTCTCCAGTCTGGGCTGCAGCTGCAAGGACTCTTGGAGTAATACAGAGCTACTGACCAGCAATGTGTGAATTTTTGTCTGGGTGCCATTTAACTCCCCTCCGTGGGGCGGGCAACTTCTTGTCTGCCCCACCATGAGATTTGCCAAGCTCCTTACTGACTTATAACGAATGAGCTGGAAAGTAGAAGATTGGGTTCACCAGCCCCATAGTCCAGCGGGAACCATGTCGACTATCCTGCCCACCACTGCACATGGTCATCAGAATGGAGAATTCTACCCTAAGGTCTGCATTTTCTCAATCTCATCGGCACCTCAACTGCAGGATCATTTCTAGGTCTAAGGAGGAGACAGGCGATAGAAGTAAAGAGTGTGGGCCCCATTTACAGAGCACCTGGCAGGATTCAAAGTGCAAAGCCCGAGGGAATCATCTCTGAGGCATTTATTATATTGACACAGCAGCTAGGATGGTCTCAAGGTTCACTAATTCCTCCCTGGAGGTTCTGCCAGATATGAGACAGGAAGGACATTTTATTCTCCCAGAAAGCTGCAGGTGGAGGCCCGTCAGGCAAAAGGGTGAACAGGCAGTGAGCAGGACCCGGACCCAGTGCAGGAAGCGCTTCATTGACTTGCTGCATTCTGGCAAGGTTAGTGAAGCCAAGACAATAAATGCTGGAAAACCTCAGCAGGTCTGGCAGCATCCGTGGATAGAGAAACAGAGTTAACTTCGAGTCTGTATGACTGAGGGAAAGTGTGAAGCAAAGCCAAGCTGTCAGCTGTGACAGAGATGATACACCTTTGAGCAGGAGGGCCTCAAGGCAAGCAGTGATTATGTACCCAGCGGAGATCATTGCCCCATTTCCAACCCTCACCCAAGAGGGCAAAGCGATGTAATCTTGGCAGGATAGAAATATAGGCTGTGGGCAGGGCAGAGGAAGGTCACTTCTGATCTTGAATCCTGATGGACAAATGGATAGGTTAAATGTATCTGACCTCTCCATCCTTGGATTGCAGGAGAAACAAGCACACAAAGGCTCTGAGGGGGTTTGTTTGTGGCTGGGGGCAGGGGGTGTGGGGGGCGGGGGGCGGGGGGGGGGGGGGGGGGGGGGGGGAGGGGGGGAGAGAACGCAATGGCCAACCTGGAAATTCACACATTGATGAAGGAGGAGGCCCTTGACATCAGTAGGGCAGCCACAGTGCCAGCAATCAGTGACAGTGAGACTGGTGAGCAGCACAGAAAGCTCATTAATTGTTTCATTTCCCAATTCTATGGAGTTGTTGGAGTATGCCTGATGAAATAGCTGCTGAGATGAAGGAGGCTGAGTAACTGATGTTTTCTCTCTTCCCCAGGGCCAATACTTGGCAGTCAGCAGTAGCGATTGTGGAGGCCACGGTCATCTTAAAGGAGACTTGAACTCTGAGGAACAACTGTCACAAAAGTCAAGCGCATCCACCACCAGCACGAGATACACGGACCTCAGGCACAAGGGGTGGCACAGGGTGAACATCATGGCACATGTGAGAGGGAACAGATGATGGGGGTGGAGACAACCCTCGGCAGTCCCCATTTGAGAACAGTGGAGAACCCCAGCCATGATCACCTGGCTGGAGATACTGAACCTTGGGGGCTATGTACAAAGCAGATGGAACAGCAACACTGACAAATGCCAGAGTTTCCAGGGAGAATGTGGACTGTTATGATGAAACTGGAGGAGTCCATTCAAGACATGAGCACTACAATGGCACAAGCATACAAGTATCTCAGCTCCTCCATTCAAAGAGTTGCTACCCTCATGGGGAGTCATATGTGTCAATGCACTGAATGGATGCAGGAACGGTAGACTGGCATGAACAGAATGAATGATAGATTCTGTGGTATTGTCTGGTCCATTGCAGTGACGGCTGATGAATACGTGCATGCCCAATCAGATGTTCTCAAGCAGTTGCTAAGTGTAGACGGGCCAAGAGGTCGGAGACAGGAAGGGATGATGTAAATGGAGCCTCTGCGCAGGGACCCCATCTTCTGAAGACAACTGCCTTCTGCCCTCTGACTGAGATGCACAATAAGCCTCACGGCCCATGACAAAGGCAGTCCCTGCCAACGCAGCTTGCACAGTCTATTAGTGCCATCACACACACACTGACTCCAAAGCACCTTTTCAGTTGTCAATTGAAGCATTAGTGAAAACGACTGAAATCCTTCCTGGCTCCCCAGTCACTATTATCCACCTCCGCATGGAGGGGGCCATTGCTGCAAAATGACACCCACGCAAGAAACTGGAAATACATTATTAAAAATTGTGAGGTAAAAGTAGTGCCTAAAGAAATATCCCCGTTCAGAATTATTCTTTATATATATATATAAAGAGAAAGAGTTGCTTTCCTGAGAGCGACTTGCCATTCTTTGAATTCCAGAGATACCAACATATGACCAAAATACCAGGAAACAGGAAAAGGCCAATGTGGCCTATTTAATAACCTGACATATCCTGTCAAACCAGCCAGCCTTGCTGCTCATCAGTTCCTCCGAAACATATCTCTGGATCTCAAGAAGCTACACACAGCATTGTTTTGAAAGCTGCCTGAAAGGTATTTCACATTGTGCAGAGACATTTTATAAAAAGAATTAACAAAATATGCTTTTTACAATGGTTGTTTGTTTGATTAAAACTTCAGCACACAGAGGTCATCCTGCACAAACTTCACAATGTTGCCTGGATCTGACTGATTAATATTGTGAAAACTGCTTCCAAAACAGTGAGCTCCAACACAAACTCTGTTTATCCCTGGCCCTTCTGGGCAGGGGTTATGGAGGGCATTGAAGCACACGCCTACTCTACCAACATCACATGTCAGCGCATGTTGCTTGGGTTATTGCTGCTTGGGTAAAGAATCCTGCTGCTTGCTTAGCCCTAGCAACAAAGCAGTGCTTTATCAATCCAACAACATTTGCATGATAAACATGTGGGTGCATCTGACAATAGGGAAACACAATGACCCTTCCCCCTCCTCCCCACCTCCAAGTGGAGGCCTCCTTCATGCAGCCCAACCCTCACTCATTCCAAACCCACACGCAAAGGATCCCCATTTCCCATCAACTTTCTTATCAACCAGAGATACAGCCTCATCCAGTGCCCAACAGCAATGTGTGTTCTCCCAACAAGCAGTTATTTTCATGAGGTGTTGGTCTACCAGCCAGGGTGTGCACAACAAAATGAGTCATGAAATGTTAGGACAGGCCACTCAGAGCGTCAGCAGCACAAGAAATGCCATAGTTCATGGAAAGAATAGGACAATAATTGGAGTATTGTACACATCCCAAGAAAACATTTTTTAAAAGCATGAAGGCTAAATTGGAGAGCCCCAAAAGGGAGTGTGGATATAGCAATGTGCAGTTACCCTGCGCCCACTCAGTGTAAAGCATGTAGCACATCAACTTTGTGCTGCCTATTTATTATAATAATGGCTGAATGCAGCCAGCTCTAATTGCACTGTTTATTGAGTGCACACATCAAGGCCCCCAATATCATTGTTTGCTAGCACTGCTTAAGATTAGGCTGCAATGTCTAAAGCTAGCCTGTAACTCTTAAAGAGAATGTGTCTTGTGGCTGCTGGAAGTGATCTGATCATTTGGAGTCGTGCTGTGCAGCAATCAACTATGGTTGTGAAAGGTCATGCACCTCGATTTTCAGATGAAGGGGCAGTGCTCCGAAAGCTCATAATTCCAAATAAACCTGTTGGACTTTAACCTGGTGTTGTGAGACTTCTTACTGTGCCCACCCGTGTCCAACGCCGACATCTCCACATCATGGATTTTCTGGCACTGCACTCATGATCTTGGAGGTGGAAGGGAGCGAAACGTCTTATGTCTGCAGAAGGGACTTGAGGCACACCAGACACACAATTAGAAGTTAGTAGGGAGAAATGACCCTGAAGGTCACTGACAGGAGTTTAGTCCTCAAGACCTGGAAGTAGTCCTTCAAGAAGTTTAATTACTTCATAAGAGTCAGTAAATGGCCAAATCAGTCCCAGTCACTGCTCAAGTAGGGACTAGCAATAAATGCTGCCATTGCCAGTAACACCAACATCTGGTGAATGAGTAAATAAAACCAAATCGCAATCATTCACCCACCAACAATCTCAATCAATCAGCACTCATACCTAACATTCATACATTTCATCTTACCTTCACACTCTCAGCACTGTTACAAGCATCACTACAACATCTCACAGCTTACATAAACTTCCAGTTATTCAAACACGCCAGCCACATCACCCAACATACTTCACCATCCTCACTTATACACTTACCTCTTTCTTGCAGGTGAAGATGGCAAATAACTTGAAGCAACACGAGTCTCCAGGGCCTGATGGGATATACCCCAGAATACTGAGAGAGGCAAGAGAGGAAATTGCTGGAGCCTTGAGAGAAATCTTTGTATCCTCACTGGCTACAGGGGAGGTCACAGTAAGAAGTCTCACAACACCAGGTTAAAGTCCAACAGGTTTATTTGGTAGCAAATACCATAAGCTTTCGGAGAGCTGCTCCTTCGTCAGATGGAGTGGGAATGTGCCCTCAAACAGTGCAAACAGACAAAATCAAGTTGCAGAATACTAATTAGAATGCGAATCCCTACAGCCAGCCAGGTCTTAAAGGAACAGACAATGTGGGTGGAGGGAGCATTAAACACAGGTTAAAGAGATGTGTATTGTCTCCAGACAGAACAGCTGTGAGATTCTGCAAGTCCAGGAGGCAAGCTGTGGGGGTTACTGATAATGTGACATAAATCCAACATCCCGGTTTAGGCCGTCCTCATGTGTGCGGAACTTGGCTATCAGTTTCTGCTCAGCGACTCTGCGCTGTCGTGTGTCGTGAAGGCCGCCTTGGAGAACGCTTACCTGAAGATCCAAGGCTGAATGCCCGTGACTGCTGAAGTGCTCCCCCAATCTCATTCATGTACTTGGTACATTGAGGACAGCAACCTCTGCAAGACGTGCCGAATCATCGACACGGATGCCATCATCTCACCTGAGAACACCATCTACCAGGTACACGGTACCTACTCTTGCAACTCGGCCAACATTATCTACCTGATATGCTGCAGGAAAGGATGTCCCGAGGCATGGTACATTGGGGAAACCATGCAGACGCTACGACAACGGATGAATGAACACCGCTCGACAATCACCAGGCAAGACTGTTCTCTTCCTGTGGGGGAACACTTCAGCAGTCACGGGCATTCAGCCTTGGATCTTCAGGTAAGCGTTCTCCAAGGCGGCCTTGGATATGGTAGTGACTTGTAAGGGGCGTCTTGACAAGTACATGAATGAGATGGGAATAGAGGGGTATGGTCCCCGGAAGCATAAGGGGTTTTAGTTAAGTCAGGCAGCATGGTCGGTGCAGGCTTGGAGGGCCGAAGGGCCTGTTCCTGTCCTGTAATTTTCTTTGTTCTTTGAATTAACTGGAGAGGAGAGTGTCACCTCCATGTTCTAAACCCCATGGAGGATATTAGCCATTATGGGAAAAACCACTGCTGAAGCTGAATGAGCTGAAGATGATGGCATCTTTATACCTAATCATCTTCCTCACACCCCACTGCACCATCATCCCACAATCTCTTTGGATTTAAAAGCTACAGATGGTGTAAGCATACATTTCTTCCTTTCTCCTCTTCCCTCATTATCATCTTACCCTTGTCCCTTTTACTTTCACATAACCAAGAACTGCAACCTGGCCAGGCAGTAGCGAAAGACCAAGAATGGATGAAGACACATGGTCGCTTAATTTTCCACTCACAATCACCAGCTCTGATATTGATACTGCCCACATGTTAGACCTGTATCTTATACCATACAGGTAGGAACTGCACGTGATAGGACACTAGGCAGTGCACTGTAGCCGGTATAGAGGGAATGAATAGCACAAGTATTAGCTCAGAGGGTGAGGTTGCACACACTTTCTGCTGCAGAAGATTCAGATGAGGACTTTGATGGACAAGGCTACAGAAGGCGGCTGAGTGACATGCGCAATGAAATGCTTGGTGTACTTGGAAGCCTGCCAGATAGACTGCAGTTAACATCAAGGAGTATGAAGAAGTTTGGCACAAGGTTTTGTACAGAGCTTGGGGTGGTGGCCAACTCCATTAACACACTTGTAGAATAAAGCATGATTCAATGTTTGATGCCTTTGTTCTCAGCTTCTCTCAGGAGTCCGAGTGTTGTAAGTTCAAACTGTCGCCATCATGGCTGTTGGTAGCTGTATTCAAAGGAACTTGTGGTACACTTAAATCCAGTAATCTGTCCTCCAGCAGATTACATGCTGAGGCACAGGATGACAGCATTCATAATGCCACAGCTGCCAGTCTGCGCCTTTCTTGTTGCCTGTCAACCAGCCAGCCCAGACTGCTGCTGTCCACATCGTGATGGGACAGTCTGAAGCTGCAGCTACATGAGGTCACTGATAGTCTCTTCCACTGAAAATGAGCAACCTTCCAACATCCATGCTGCAGCCATTGGGGTAGAACAGGAGCACCAGCGCAGGCAATGTCACATGGAAGACAAGGGAATGAGCAAGAATGATTATTTTAAGTTGCTATGCACTGGGGAGGCAGTGACGTCGTGGCATTATCACTGGACTAGTAATCCCGAGACCCAGGGTAATTCTCTGGGGACCTGGGTGTAATTTGTAAATTCGGTTTGGATTGTGTATTTTATTTTTGTCTCGTGATGATGGTCAGTTAGAGAGGAAAAGCAAGGCACATGGTGAATGGGGAATTGGGGTTGAAATTACTGGTACACGAGATGATTTTTACACCGTCCAACAGAAAGAGATGACCTCAATTGCAAACTCTTTTCGGCTTCTTCTTCTTCTGCCTCACCCTCTTCCTCATCCTGCTTCTCCCCTTCTGCTGCTGCTCCTTAGCTTCTCACCCGATAGTTGGGGCAGAGCTGTCCCTTCATGATTGCACAGCATGTAGAAAGCCACCACAAAGAGAGGCCTGCTCAACTCAGTGCTCCAGGGGTCTTTTAGAGCGGTGCAGGTAGCAACACCATGCCAACGGTCTGTCCTCTCTCAATTCCTGCAGGAGAACCATCTCATTATTATTAAATTTCAAAAATATACTTCATTCATAAATACTCTGAAATAAACCATTGCAGAAACAAATTTTCCAATCATTACAAACAGTGCAGAAAACAGTCATATTTACAATTTCCTTATCTTCAATATTTTACAGTGCTCAGTTCCAAGGCATTACATACATTCCAGTTCAGTTCTTCAACAAACCATATACATTCGTCCCATTTCACTGTGTGCTGTTTTTACAGAGTTGCACACAGTTACGCAGTCCGAGGGTTTTTTTTAAACAGGCCCCTCGGTCTGCCTTAGTTGAAAGGCTTTAAACAGTGGCCTTTCCCCATTTGCCTTTCCGGCGGCTGTCCCAAGCTTGTTGTATTCATGCTGTGCGCATGTGCGTAACCAGAGTCATAAACTCTGCCAACAATGGATAGTCTCTGTTCCCAGTAATCACCTTTTGGTCGTGGTTGAACTAATTTGGCATGGTAGACTGCCGTGGAATAAAGGCATCATGACTGCCACCAAGATACCAGGCATTGACCTGCATGAAGTCTTGCCTCTGGTCACACAGCAGCTGCACATGAAGGGAGTGAAGTCTCTCTCAGTTGCGTTACATGACAGAGTTGACATGCAGTCCAAAGCAACCTGTATGCAGTTAATGGCATGCTGCACCATGGAAAAGGTTGCATTTCTTGTAAAACCTGTTTTTCATTCTGCCTGCTTCCTCTGTTTAGCAAGAATGACATTGTTATCCTGCATTGAAAGGACAGCCTCAATGACTTTCCTTAAGGCAATAGTGCACTTCAAAATGCAGGATGGTGATGATATCTTCAGCACTTGCAGGAGCCGGACACATGTTCATGGTATGGTGACCTTCATAGTTATGACAATAAGGTTCTTTCCAAATCCGGAGCAGCGCTCCGAAAGCTCGTGATGCCAAATAAACCAGTTAGTCTTTAACCTGGTGTTGTGAGACTTCTTACTGTGCCCTTTTTTATTATCTCCTCCTCCTCTATGTCGCCTCTCTTTATTCTCCCAGTCACACTTGACTCCAAGAGTAAGGTCTGCTGGACGCACCAATGGGTTGGATTTTCCATTCCCCCATTGCATGTTTTGAGAGGGGAGAGATGGAGTCATCTCTCTATTGCAACAGTGGACAAACAGCAAACTGAGAGATGTTTGAGGTTTCACCTGCTCTTGCCTGGAACGATCCCACCATGAAGAAATTCAGGGCCACTGTCGCATTCACAGCCACTGGCAGTGCCATCCTTGCCCTGCTCTGAGGATGTGGGTCTGGTTGCAAGAGACAGTAGAGTTCTGCAAGCACCTCTTACGCAAAGCACAGACAGTGCACACGCTGCTTGTGTGTGCAGGCAAGTAGTCATGAAAGATCGAAAGTGTGTGAGGCCCCCTGAGAAGAGTCCTCCTCCCCCCCTCTGTGAGAAGATTTGCTGCCTCTGTGTCTCCTTCTCATGCTGGGGAATTGCAACTGTGGCATCTGTTATGTATATTGGATGCATGCCCCTTTAAGAGAACGGGTCAGGTGACCTGGGGTACAAGCTCCACCCTTGTACTGACTGTGCTACAGACACAACATTTAAATAAACAGTTCCAGTTAGTTTACGCCTACTTACCTCTGGTCTTTTTATTGTCCACAATTAGATCTCATACATAATAGCATCCCGAACCCTGGCAGTCACAACCAAGGCAGTCTCTGTATGCAGGACCACTCCCTGCAGACTTCACAAGCTTCTCAAAAACACCTCTTCCTTAAATTTAAATCAAGCAATCAGCAACTAATCGCTAAGTGATTCATGATCCTTTTAAATAGCGCTGTTGGAGGATGGGGAGGGGGTCTTCCTGCGAGAGAATACATTTACAGCTGTGTAAAGTTAAGAGTACGTTATTTGGCATGGTGCGGTCTAAAATGGCATTAAATCAGTGTTGACTGACATCGCAAATTTACCTGCTGTATACTTCTGGTGCAGGCTCCTAACTCATGCTCTGGCCCTCAGCGATTTGGCATTTGGCTGGAAGTGTGCGTGGATTAACCAGATGCCATGTTAGTACCAAACTGACAGCACTGAAGCCATGGGCCATAAGGAACCCAATTGTGTGACCCAACTTTTAAAATGCACGCAGCAATATGCAACTTTGTTCTTGCACAGGTAGGAGGTAAAGTGGGCTTTAAATCAACCAGGCGAGGTTTGACATGTAATTTCACCGGTATGTAATGATTTTTGTGTAGCTTCAATTCATCTTTACTTGACACAAGTCCATTGAGAACTGGGTGGCCTCATTCAAAACAAGCCTTAAAGACAGACCAAGGGAATATAAAATGTCACACAGCTAAATCTGGGAGCTTTCCACAGGGTGAGATTAGGCCGCTGGATTTTATGTCCCCCGCCCCCCCCCCCCCCTCCTCAACCAGGTGAGTTTTCAATGGGTAGGGAAGCACATAAAATAGGGTGATGGACTCACCCCAGCACCTTCCCACCCACCCTCGAACTGATCCCCATAACATGATAGGTGGGAAGGCATTGAAATCAACAGTCCTCCGCGCAATATGTAAATAAATAATTAAGGGCCAATTGAGCTTTTTATTGACCAATTGATGCTTGTTAATGAACCATTTGACCCTGATAATATGCTACCCTTGCCGTAATACGGCTGGCGTGGGCAAGCAGGTGGGAGTGGGCAGGCTGCTTTCGGAAAAGGATTTTAAAATGGTGTGAAGGAAGGAAGAGTACTATCTTCAGAGGGTGCCTTTTGCACATGAATGGCAGCCTCCCCTAACATAATACCTCTGCTTCTTTCCTACCTGCCTGCTTTCCAAATCCCACCCCACTCCCTCCTCCCAAAACTGTCCAAACCCTCCCCACCCAATACCTTGGATTATCTCACTCTAGGATCCATTAGGTCTTCTTCTTGGGACTTGTTGCACTCCCGGCAGCATCCACTACCAACCTCTTGTCACTACTCTGACTGCTTGAGCTTAAGCCCAATTCGATTGGCTGGCAGCTGCCAAAGGCAAGACTTTCTCCCTAGTGAGGGGCAGAATTCCCACTGTCAACTAATAGCCCACCCGCAGCATATTCTAGCTGCAAGATGGCTTTGCATAGAATGTTGGTTTCCAGCCAACTTTCCCTCTGGATGCTAGCTATCCACCCTGCCTCTTGCTAAAATGTAGCCCAAGCGTCATTTTTTGATCATCATAAACAGAAACTCTGAACATCATCGACTCTGTAAGCCTGATCCTGACATTACTGAACAGCAAAGTCATTCTTCCTAATGGTTCAGTCAGAATTTTCTCAATAATAAATAAGGTTTATTTATACATTTGTTCTTGGAATATCAGCACATTTGATGAAGCCGGTATTTATTCCCTATTCCTAATTGCCCTTGAGCCATCCACAACTGAATGGCTTGCTATGCCATTTCAGAGAGCAGTTAAGAGTCAACAACATTGCTATGGGTCTCAGTCACATATAAACTGGAGCAAGTAAAAACAACAGATTTGGTTCCCGAAACAGATGAGTTTTTACAATCTTTATCGCGATTCATGACTATTATTAATGAAATTAGCATCTAATATCAAAATAATTAATCAAATCAATTTAAATCCCACCCCCTCAAACTGTTGTGGTGGAATTGGAATGTCTCTGAGGCAATAGTCCAGGCCTCTGGATTACTGGGCCAGTAAAGTTACAACTATGCGACTATTCTCCTATTAGAAATGGAAGAGAAAAGAAATTAAAATTATTTGACCAAACAGTGCTTTAAAAAAGAACCATGAAACACCAGAAGTATGACTTTGGTCCCTGTTGCACCTCCAATTTAAGGCATGAATTTACTGCCCCTTCAGAACGAGGGTATATTTAGGAAATCCTCATGGGGCTGTCTTGGTGCAAAGGAGCAAGGCTGTGTTAATGAAGAGCAGAGAGTTTGTGGTGGGGGATTTCCAGCAGCGGCACAAAATATTGAAAAAATTTGGGCATAGCGTAAAAATAACTCATCTCAGCCCAAAATGTCCTTGCTCTTTTAGGCCTAAAATCTGATTGCTTTACCGCAGAGCCAGGTTAAGAACCCTCTGCATCTCCTCCACAACCTGCCACCCTGACCTATTAACATAGAAACGTGTAATAAAATGCCTGAAGAAATGGTCTCATCTATATTTTGCATTGTCACATTATCCTACGATTTAGGAAGTGAAATCTTCCTGGGCAGGAACTCCAATATTTTGCTAGAACCTCATAGATCCCTCCATCATTTATGCACACTAGCAGCTGGAAGTGTTGTCAGATACTCCAGGGAGAGTTCCACATGATCTTCTTTTGTTTACTTATTTGCATTCAAGGAGCGTAGGCAACAGTAAAATCTATGCAAAACTGTGTAAGCAACTGAACAACCCGAAATCTTGTGCGCAGCTTTTAAAAAAGCAACTCAGCAACAGACTAGCAGACCAACCGGAATGAGACAAATTCCACTCTCAAATAACTTTGCTGCATGACTTAGCAGCCTTTTATCATACTGTTATCATTGTGAGCAGTCAGGCACCATCTGTGTCCAGAGGGCAGCAGAGCATTGCACCAAGCTTTAAAAAAACACGACAAAACTTTACACATTCAGATCTCCAAACTCTCCAGGAGGCAGCGAAGGTAGGGGGAGCAGACTCCTGGACATCAAATCATCCAGAGTTATCACTAATGCCTCTTGGAGGTAGATGGCACAGAGTGACACCAACCCCTCACCCAGAACTGCAGGATATTGCTGCCAGAAGTCCTCTATAGGGTGAATGAGGGAACACAATGAACATCACTTCCCATTCCTTCTTGTCCAACCCTGGGGTCAGAATACTTTATCCTCTTAAAGGAAGACTTGCACAGCTAATCCTTCACACAACCTTCACTCCATCACAAAGTCAAAAGTGGGAATGTGTGCTAATGATCAGCATCATCTACTCTGATAATGAAGCAGTCTATGCCCATATGCAGCAAGACCTGGATATCATTCAGGCTTGGGCTGATAACATAAAGGCCACAATAGTGCCAAACTATGACCAATGATCACCGCTAACAAGAAAGAATCTAACCAGCTCTCCTTTGCATTCAACAGCATTAGCATCACTCAATTCCCCCACCATCAACATTCAGGAGGTTACCTTTGACCAGAAACATAACGGGACCAGTCACAGGAATATTGAGGCCACAAGAGTTCATTTTGGCAATTGCATATTCAAATCCAGTTGTGTTTTCATTAATGATACATCAAAATGGAAGAATTTATTATTCACTGAACTAGCATTACAACAATGTGTTTTATGCTTAAATATAGTGGAGTAGACAAACGTTATAATTTACAGGACACGTGACCTTTACCACAAAAGAAGCAAGCTCTTATGAGTAAAGAATCATCAAAACTCGATCAATTATCACCTTCAGTGACTCAACATTTTAGAACTTTTCATGAGTGAACATCATATGCAAATGCTTGCCACACTCATAAGATCTGCTGTCTCACTAATTTTATCTGGGTGTTCAATTATTTATTAGTAATGTGGGTACATTAAACATTTGTAAATGAATTTCACTCAGAATTCCCAGCTAACTAAAGTTCAGACCAAGCATTCTTAACCCGACATTGGATTACTGGCAGAAGTGGGCCTAAGATGCCTTTTTAAAATTTGTTCATGTGATTTGGGTATTGCTAATAAGACAACTGTTTATTGCCCATCCCTTGTTGCTCCTGAGAAGGTGGTAGTGAGCTACCCTTTTGAAATGATGCAGTGCCTCTGGTGTCGGGAGGGAATTCCAGGATGTTGATTTAGGAATAATGAAGGAACAACAATATAGTGCCAAGTCTGGATGGTGAGTGATTTGGAGGGAAATTTACAAGTGATCGAGTTCCCATGCACATGCAGCCCTTGCCCTTCTGCATGGTAGCAGTTGTGGATTCCAAAGATGCTGTCAAAGGAGCCTTGGCGAGTTGCTGCAGTGCACCTAGCAAATCTGCTGGCATTGTGTGCCAATGGTGGAAGGAGTGAATGTTTAAGCTGGTGGGTGGGGTGCCAATCAAGCGGGCTGCTTTGTCTTATATGATGTTGAGATTCCTGAATGTTGCTGGAATTGAATTCTGAGCCTCTGATCTGCTCATATGACCATCATATTTATGTGGCTGGTTCTGTTAAATTTCGGTCAAATGCACTCCAAGACATTGACAGAAAATGTTGGATAAAGTCAGCAGATCAGACAACATCTGTGGAGAGTGAAACAGAATTAACGTTTCAAGTCTGTATCTTAAATATTAACTCTGTTTCTCTCTCCACAGATGCTACCTGACCTGCTAGGTTCATGCAATATATTCTGCTTTTATTTCAGATTTCCAGTATCCGTAGTATTTTGCTTTTATTTATCCAGGATGTTGATGGTGGATGATTCAGTGATGGTAATGACATTGAATGTCAAAGAGAGTTGGTTAGATTCTTTGTTGAAGATGGTTATTGATCTTTGCTTGGTACTTCTGTGGTACGGATGTTATTTACCACTTTTCAGCACAGCCGGAATGTTGACCAGGTCTTGCTGCACTGGAGCACAGACCACTTCATCATCTGAGAAGTTGTAAACGACACTGAACCCTGCACGATCATCAAAGAACATCCTCACTTCTGACTTTTTGATGGAGGGAAGGTCACTGGAAAAGCAGATGAAGGCAGTTGGGCCGAGGACATTACCCTGAGGAACTCCTGTAGTGATGTCCTGGCACTAAGATGATTGATATCCAACAACCACAACCATCTTCCATTGTGCTACCTATGAAAGTGAACATACTTTGGAGTTGAAGGTGGAGATTGGGAACCTAAATGCTTGATGGACCTCGGAGTTTTCATGCATGGATGAAAGGGTGCAAAGGCTGCAACAGGACTGAGGCCCACAGGGGTAGTGCTTCGGGGATGGTCCCATGGCAGGTCACAATTCCTGTCAGAGGCCAGCGCAAAGCCAATTCACATCCCACTAATGAGATGTCGATAAAAGCCCGACCAGAATCTTATCCCGCACGTCCGATTCTCTGGATGCCAGCAGGAAAACACATCATTCCAGAACACGTCTGGATGTCTGGCATGAAAAAGTTGGGATTTAATACAGAAGGCCTTTGTCAGCTTGAGACACCCAAGCAGAAGATGGAGGTCTCCAGGTACCGTACCCTGGATCACTACGTGCAGAACTGGGTGGGTGAAGCTTCATCCGCACAGCTCCTCCATGAAGCAACCTCCAGGAGGTGGGAATTCTCCATGGAGCAACCTCGCTCAACCTTCATCCAGGGACTTCACCATGGGTTCAGGTTGTTGAGCTGCAGGCGGGAGGCAGCGGGAGGTACAGTTGGGCAACGAGGCTCTATTGG
Organism: Mustelus asterias; assembly: GCF_964213995.1. NCBI lineage: Eukaryota > Metazoa > Chordata > Chondrichthyes > Carcharhiniformes > Triakidae > Mustelus > Mustelus asterias. The sequence goes on from NC_135803.1 coordinate 36,419,445, forward strand.
CAATAGAGTCAAGACTGCCTCAAAACTGGGGCAAGTTTAGAAAGAGTAGTTTGGCTATTAGAAGTTCACAGATTTGCCTCCCTTTCCAAGATAGTTTGAGGCCAAAACATTTATTATTAATTTTCTGTACCTCTTACAATCTCTTGCGTCATTCTAATCATTGTCACAGTGTAAAATTTAATCTATTGTACATTGAGCAATTTCAACTTTTACTTTTTCTGCTCATGTTTTGTCACAATGCCATAATTTAACAGATTTAATACACCATATGTCATCAGTGAATGTCAGATTGTTCACAATTCCCCGTTATAATTACGGGATCCCGCACCAGACCCCAAGGTATATTCTGAAGCCAGATTAGATCCCAACAATTTTTCTATTTTGGCATAAATGTGAGGAAAGGATATTTCATTCCAGGAATGAGTCCACGGACAAGGTAAGGATCTTTTTAATGAAACAAGCTTTATTTAATAACCACAGTTTAAATACAACTCTTGAGCTGCAGGCGGGAGGTACAGTTGGGCAATGAGGGTCTATTGGCAATTGAGTCAAGACTGCCCCACTACTCCATCATTGATATACTTCAGCTGCTTGGGGCATGAGCTCTGGCATTCTCTCCCAAAAGCTCTCCATTTTTTTCCTTTAAGACACTCTTTAAAACCTACCTTTTTCACCAAGCTATTGGTCATCAGACCTAATAGGCTCATATAGCAGAATTCCTACAGTCCGGAATGAGGCCATTCAGCCTATCAAATCTGTACTGGCCACAATCCCACCCAGGCCCTATTCCCGTAACCCCATGCATTTACCCTCTAATCCCCCTGGCACTAGGGTCAATTTACCATGGCCAATCAACCTAACACGCACACCTTTGGACTGTGGCAGGAAACCGGAGCACGCGGAGGAAACCCACGCAGACACAGGGAGAAAGTGCAAACTCCACAAGGACCATGACCCGAGGCTGGAGTTGAACCTGAGACTCTGGCGGTGTGAGGCAGCAGTGCTAACCACTGTGCCGCCCCTATATATGACTTGCTGTCAACTTTTGTTAGGTAACTCTCCTGTGAATTGCCCTTGAATGTTTCACTACATCAAAGGTGCAACGCATTGTAGTTGTTGCTGTTCTAGGAAAAGACCCTCGGTGCTTCACAGAAGCACAATCAAAAAATAGACACTGAGCCAAAGGATTAAATTGATATCAACACGGATAACCAAAGCTTTAGACAAAACTGGATTTTAAGGAGGGTTTAGGAAAGAAATTTCAGAACATGGGACCATACACCACTCCTGACTGAGAATGGGGAAGTAGATTTTGGGGAACCAATCTCTTAGTGACACTCCTGTGTTGGAGGTTAATGGGTGTGTGAGAGGGATCTAAAATTACAAATTCTTCCATTTCTTCTTATCTTTTAGAATCATAGAATCCCTACAGTGCAGGAGGAGGCTCTTCAGCCCATCAAGCCTGCACTAACAACAATCCTACCCCATCCCTGTAACCCCACTAATTTCCCTGACACTAAGGGAAAATTTAGCATGGCCAATCCACCTAACCTGCACATCTTTGGACTGTGGGAGAAAACCGGAGCACCAAAAGGAAATCCACACAAGACACAAGGAGAACATGCAAACTCCACACAGACAGTCACGTGAGGCCACAATTGAACTCAGGTCCATGGCGCTGTGAGGCAGCAGTGCTAATCATTGTGCCACCATAAGGAGTGCAGCAAAGGTTTACCAGGCTGATTCCTGGGATGGCAGGTCTGTCATATGATTGTATTCATTGTGTTCTGGTTCAGGTCAGAAACTCCAAAGTGTTTTATGGAGCTCTCCTGGATCATAAGTTTTGCATCTTGAATTTGGCTAGGATAAGCATGAGAGGTTTCACCTCAGGTATGATTCAAATGACCCACTTTTACCAAACAAAGTTTATTTAAGAATATAGTTAACATGTATGGAAAGAAAATTAGCAATAACTTTTATCAATTACAAACAAAAACAAAACAACCACGATACTGTATAACCTTAAGAAATATATCTAAGATGTTCCAATCAAACAAGAACTTCCTTTAGACAACAAGACCCCTTTTTACAGGTTTATCACAGCAAAGACTACTGCTCACGTGACACTGGAAAGGAGTCCTTTGGATGAATGCTGCAGTTCTCTTGATACATTCAGAACAGTTTAAAGTCAGAACAGCTTCCCAGAACATGAGGGGAGACTCTAGTCAAACCACCAACAGCAGATTTCCTACTGCAGGAAGGCAAAAAGCTTTGCTTTCAGCTAACCAGCAGAACTTCCAAAACCCAAGGAGGGGGAGAGAGAGACTGCTTTCAGTCTGATGTCCACTCCCTTCTAAACTAAACCCTCCAGCTCAGAACTGAAAATGAACTAGCTCCTGTCACCTGACCTGCAAACATTCTTCCTCCTGACAATGCAGGGTCATAAAACTAATTCCCAAAGTAAAATAAAAATCCCCTATTTAAGCCTACTTAAGGAGCAATAAAAGGACTCCTCATAGACAGCTCAGCAACAATGACATCAGCTACAGCTGTGAGCTACAGAGAGCATGATTTAAAGGTACACTAACATCACAACTGGACTTTAGAGGAGTGAGGGGATCTCATAGAAATTTATAAAATTCTAACAGGGTTAGACAGGGTAGATTCAGAAAGAATGTTTCCGATAGTGGGGGAATCCCACTAGGGGTCATAGTTTGAGGATAAGGGGTAAACCTTTTAGGACTGAGGTGAGGAGAAATTTCTTCACCCAGAGAGTGGTGAATGTGTGGCATTCACTAGCACTGAAAGTAGTTGAGGCCAAACGTTGTGTGATTTCAAGAAGAAATCAGATATAGCTCTTGGGGCTAAAAGGATCAAGGGATTATGGAGGAAGGGGGGATCAGGATATTGAATTTGATGATCAGCCATGATCATAATGAACGGTGGTCCAGACGCAAAGGGCCAAATGGCCTACTCTTGCATCTAGCTTCTATGTTTCTATGTAAGGACATGTCTTAAACTGTTCATACTCCCCTCAACATCCACCTGAAATCAAGGGTTTTCAATACAGGGAAAAATTGGGAATGAGAATGAGTTCCACAACATTGTGCTATTGACTTACTGGCACAACGATATGCTTTGAAACCTGGCCACCTTCCCCAATGACTATTTGAATCAATCATACTCCCTGTACTAAAAGATGATTACCTTGTCTGATGCAAGGTAAATTATATTTCAGCACAGGAAAAATGACTTATTTATAAAGTCAAGAAAAAAATCAATCACTTGAGAGTAGAAAAGATAAAGTATATCATTTAAACAATCAGATTTTCTGACTGTCTGCCAACATTTCTCAGTCTACAAAGAAAAGGACTCAAGCTGGTGCATTCTTGCATTAAAATTTAATTGAGTCGATTTCCAGGTGTTGCACCTGACAGAAAAACTAAGGGCAGAATTTAATGCCAAGGCTCCTTAGGCAGCACCTTCCAAACGCAAAACCACCACCATCTTGAAGTACACGAGCAGCAGACACATGGGAACACCACCACCTGGAGGTTCCCGTCCTGACTTGGAAGTGCATTGCTGTTCCTTCACTGTAGCTCGGTCAAATCCTGGAACTCCCTCTTTCACAGCACTGTGGGTGAACCTACACCACATGGACTGCAGCGGCTCAAGAAGGCAGCTCACCACCACTTCTCCAGGGCAATTAGCGATGGGCAATAAATGCTGGTCTGGCCAGCGCGCCCACATCCCATGAATGGATTTAAAGAAACCCATGGTGAGTTTAGTGGCGGGGGTGCATTTAATTGGGTGGGAGGCTGGGGGGGTGAGAGTGCCCGTGGATGGCCTGCTGCTCTGCCAATCACTCTGATCAGAAATCCCAGGGGAACTTAAGTGTATGATCAATGATTGGCTAACAACTAACAGTGGGTGTGACTTTCATCCCCTGGGGGCCGTGATCCTGGAGAAGGCCGGGGCCATTGGCCTGATAAGTGCCTGAGTGAAACCTGAGAGAGTGGGCCTTCCCTAAAAGAAGCGAGAAGGGCCTCCCACCTCTAGTTCAGCTGGTGGGTGAGACTCCTGTTACTCCCATGGAATAACACACTGAGGGCAAGATTTTCCCAGAAATTGTCAAAGACCGCTAGCGAGAGGGAAAAGCAGCATCAAAGCTTTCTCCGCCATAAGGTGCAGCACTTTGAAAAAAACTTCAAGGATCAGGTCCCATGATACTTCACAATTGGGGTGGCCACTGATCTGCCCACCCTGCCATCAGCTTCGAAACGCAAGGACCAGGCGTCATTTTTAGAGGCTGCTCCAGCACACAGGATCAAATTAGTTAACACTGGAACCACCCCAGCAACCCCTCAGCGTCCCCTGGCAGGTGAACCCTGGCCAGTGCCAGAGGTTGCCTGGGTAGTTCCCGGGCCCTGATCACTGCACTCACTTGAACTCACCTGAAAGATCTGCTTGCCAGGTGTCTCCCTTTGGAAACTTGTCACAATTCAGACGTTCCGCCATCATGCCACCGTGGATGGACTTTTTGACGGTTGTTGGTGGCTGATTCTGATGTGGGGGCCTAATAAACATGTGTTAATTTATTATAATGGTGTCCCCGACATTGAACATCAGGAAATGCATCCCATCACTGACGGGGAACAGGGACAATCACGTCATGTGTTTACACTGATGTAAAACATAACTGCAGTTGTCATGATATTTCTGCTCCAATCACTGAACCCGTCTGTTTTGAATGGGAGCACAAAATCCCGGCCTAAGTGTACAGACAGACATCAGGTGGGATTTTCCAGCTGCAAATGCCCTATGACCGGAAATTTCTGCCTGAGGTCAACGGACCTCTTCATGATTCATCCACTTTTCTGTCCTGCCCGCTATGATTCTGAGAAAATTCCCTCATCATGTTTAATGTTGAAGAGGAAAATCAAGCTCTGAAAGTTAGTGAACACACATTTTTAAAGAAAACAATATAGAAATTATTTTCAGCTTTTATTGTGGTCGGACTGACTACAATACTGATTACAGCAAGAATAACACCAATGTTAACTGTACGAGCAATTGTGACAATGAGTGTCAAGCATGCTGTGAACTTCTGTCAAGTTATAATTAAACACAGATGCTGGTTAAAATGCTGCAGTGAGTCGTGAACTGGCCTGTGAGCTATGACCTGACACATCCTGTGCTGACCAAAAAATGATAGTTGTTTGGACTATGCTAGACATGTCAGAGTTGTTGTTACCATATATGTGAGGCTATGTAATTTACATGCAGCTTGGGGGGTGTAAACATTTGGGAGTTGTTTACGAGTAACTCCATTGGCCATGATCAAACAATGTGATCAGTTTCTGGTGATAAATTGGCTGAGTGCCAGAGAACTTTCTGGAAGATTGAGAAAATTTTGGAATAAAGAATGATGTTTTAGCCTTTGTCTCCAATGAAAACTTGAGACCCACCACCATTGTGCCCTGAAGGAACATCTTCAGAGAAGACAAAGGAACCACGAGGAAGAGTCTACATCAGGAACAGACCTGGCCAGTTCACTCAAGAAACCGGGTAGTACTAATTTTCAGTTAAAGAGCTAAAATTAAGTGTTGAAATGTAAGAGTTAAACTGTTGCAACAGTTGTAAGTTTATGAGTTTGGTACCTGAAGGATTGAATACTCAAAAGTTAGTTTAAGTCAATCTGAGTCGACTCCTGTTCTTTGGTTTGTTATACTAAACCAAATACCTGGAAAGAGATTTAAGTTTAAAGCTGGATAACATTATTTTGAAAAACATCATGTAATTCAGTTGGTTCCATTTAAAAACAATTAGCACTAGTAACCTCCTAAAAACAGGATTCGGTTAAAATTGGAAACAGTCAGCCGCCACCACACCAGGGTCGGTAAGTAATCGGAGCAATTTTAATTGAGTCAGTTAAGTTTCTAGTCATTGGCGCTCCTCAGAATGTTAACAGCTGTATCTTGAAAGTGAAAGGGAATTGACTGGACTGTCTCTTATTTCAAGGTGGTCATTACCTGGTGCTTGCTTTGTCAACAAAAGCCTGTATATTTATACACTAGGTTTGTAATCAGTGTTGTAAATGGAGCTGAAAATGGAGATATTATCATGACTCTTGACCTTGGTCAATGAAGAAGCAAATGAGGATGGTTGGGCCATGAATGCTTCAGTAATGTTCTCGGGCTATAATGTTTGATTTTTGGCAACCAAAATAATTTATTTTCTCAAGTATGACCCCAGTCATTGGAAAATTTGACCCCCATTAACATCCATTCTGATATCTACTCGATGCTATGTTCAGGTGAATGCTGCCTTGATATTGAGGGCAGCTATTCGCTTCTCCACTGACATTCAGCTCTTGCTCATTCAGCTGACTGGTGAGTGGGTGTTTCTTAATGGTTTCCTGACTGACTCCTTCTACCAGTCCATGGATGATTGAGAGGAGACTGATAGGGTAGTAATTAGCCAGCATAGATTCTTCACATGCATTAATGGATAGGATGTACCTGGGCAATCTTCCACACTGTCAGGTCAGTGCCAATCTTGTTGCTGTATTGAAACAGCTTGGTTAGAAGAGCAGCTTAAATGCTTCATTAATGTAAAATTATCAAATTCCCTCCCCTGCTGCCAGCAGCCAGCTACGCAAAATGAACAGTCCATCAATTTAAACCTTTCTAATAGGCTTAACATTGCTTGTAATGCTATCAGACTTACATTCTGATGAAACGTCATCGACCTGAAATGTTTAAACTCTGTTTCTCTCTCTACAGATGCTGACAGGTTTGCCGAGTACTGCCAACATTTTCTGTTTGTGTTTCAGATTTCTAGCATCTGCAACATTCAGCTTTCACAGATTTTTCATCTTTACCGATTCTACACACTAACCCTGATTGTAGTGGTGGTGCAGAGGGGTAACAGAGGATGGGGAAGTCCAGGAACGAGCCCAAGTGGACACCACACTTGTATACAATGGAGATGTCAAGACAGGTCGTCAAGTAAGACTTTCATTGCCTCCCTTCATTTCAGGTTTGGAGACAAGGAATACTTGCAGGAAATGAAAGGTTGTATGAAGGGTCTTGTGGGACCTCCTGGATGCTGATGGTAAAGTTCTAGATGATATTTAACAATATATTAGTCAGGATGGAATTCTTGAAACCTCAGTTCCTGTACTGATGGAGTGGATGCTGAGTAACAAGACCGTATCCATCCATTGGGTCTGTACCATGTGCCTTTGGCCGACCTCCTTCCTTCTATTTCAACTATTTCGGGTCCTCTTTTCCTAATTTGGGCCAACAAAATCTACATTTTGTAATATTTATTAATGATCTGGATGAGGGTATAGTTGGGTGGATTAGCAAATTTGCTGATGACACCAAAGTCGGTGGTGTGGTAGACAGTGAGGAAGGGTGTCGTAGTTTGCAGGAAGACTTAGACAGGTTGCAAAGTTGGGCCGAGAGGTGGCGGATGGAGTTTAATGCGGAGAAGTGTGAGGTAATTCACTTTGGTAGGAATAACAGATGTGTTGAGTATAGGGCTAACGGGAGGACTTTGAATAGTGTGGAGGAGCAGAGGGATCTAGGTGTATGTGTGCATAGATCCCTGAAAGTTGGGAATCAAGTAGATAAGGTTGTTAAGAAGGCATATGGTGTCTTGGCGTTTATTGGTAGGGGGATTGAATTTAGGAGTCGTAGCGTTATGTTGCAACTGTACACAACTCTGGTGCGGCCGCACTTGGAGTACTGTGTGCAGTTCTGGTCCCCACATTACAGGAAGGATGTGGAGGCTTTGGAGAGGGTGCAGAGGAGGTTTACCAGGATGTTGCCTGGTATGGAGGGGAGATCCTATGAGGAGAGGCTGAGGGATTTGGGATTGTTTTCGCTGGAAAGGCGGCGGCTAAGAGGGGATCTTATTGAAACTTATAAGATGATTAGAGGTTTAGATAGGGTGGATAGTGATAGCCTTTTTCCTCTGATGGAGAAATCCAGCACGAGGGGGCATGGCTTTAAATTGAGGGGGGGTAGTTATAGAACCGATGTCAGGGGTAGGTTCTTTACCCAGAGGGTGGTGAGGGATTGGAATGCCCTGCCAGCATCAGTAGTAAATGCGCCTAGTTTGGGGGCGTTTAAGAGATCCGTAGATAGGTTCATGGACGAAAAGAAATTGGTTTAGGTTGGAGGGTCACAGTTTTTTTTTAACTGGTCGGTGCAACATCGTGGGCCGAAGGGCCTGTTCTGCGCTGTAATGTTCTATGTTCTATGTTCTATGTTCTATGAAGTCAGATAACCTGGAGCCTCTAAACTCTGTAGCAGCACTTTCAAACATGGTTCCTTCGCTTTGTTTATTTCAGATAATTGCCAGCCCTTTAAATGCTGCAGCAGTGTTGGATCTACCTTTTCCCATTCCTTCGCCCATCCTCCAACCACCCCAAAGCTACCAATAGAGATTACAAATAAAGCTTAGCGTGTCCTTCCTCTATCAGTATAAAAATTGACCAGGTCCAGAAAAATTACACCGTGGATCACAATCGTGGGTGGAACTTCAATTCTAACACGCTTCTCTAGAAATCCGACCAGAAGAAAATCTAACACTCAACCTTTATTCTCCATTTTCCACTGACACTGACCTCCAAGCAATAATTTCCTGGCTCTTCTTCATCTTCTCCTGTTCAATAAGTTAGTATTCACTCTTCCTTCCCTTCTTCTTGACCCGATCAAGTCTGTGGAGAATTGTACAAGTCAAAGTGTAATTGAAGAGAGATTGGAATAGATTGAACAGGGACATCAATAATTCGCTACAATCCAAGAATTTATGAGTCGAATGGCATGTCACTATTGAAACCTCAGTTTAACAATTTAAATTGAACAATATGACAAAGCTTCACAATGGAACCCCACACCTTGATACATAAGACCAATGTTAAGGCCACAAGTGAGTTCTTCTATTTGTTAGATACTGCCCTGCCCTGAGAGAATAGTAAGAGACAAAAATCTCTTCAGATGTAACATTAAAATTCTATAGTTTCATCCAGACGGGATAAATGCCAATACATGTAATCTTCAAGGCTGGATTAATTGAAGTAAGTTGCACTCAAATCTTTGTCTTTTGTGTGCTCTTAAATCATTTCCTATTATATAACAGTGTTAGAATGGTTTTGTAGCAAAAAAACAGTTCATTCAAATTAGTTCTGGCTGTGTTGATGGTGCAAACCTGCTTCTTTGGAATTTATTAGTGTGCTAAAATTTCTATGTCTAATATACAGAATTAATGTCTCCAAATAGAGCAAAGCTATTTGATTCACTGTGATCTGAATAAGCAACCACGCACAGAAATAATATGTACACTGAGAGACGCAATGGATAGCGTCGCTGCCTCTAAGCCCAAAACTCTAGGTTTCAGTCACACCCCAACACTTGATAGCCAAGGAAAGACTTAATCGGCCACAGCCAGATGGGTCATTCCGCTCGAGAATAGACTTCCTGTTTGTGTCCCAAGCTTTCATGGTCAGATCCATCGATGTCAAGCCAGTGTTCTTCTCTGATCACTACTCTGGCCGAATGCCAGAGGTTTGGCAGGGGAACATGCAAGTTGAATGTGAAACTGTTGTCCCCAGAAAACATTGAGAAACTCAAAAGGGATTACAAAGGTTGGAGAACCATGGAACCCCTCTTTGAGTCTCTATCGCTCTGATGGGAAGCAATCAAGGGGAACATCAAGAGGTTTTTCATTCTCAAAGGTGTTCAGAAGGTAAGAGAGAGATGGGGGGAAATGTCCTGGCTCCAGAAAAGCATGCAGGATCGGCTCAGGCTGCAATCGATGAGGGTCGATGTCAAGGAGGATCTCCAGGAGGTGAAGGGCCAGCAAGCCTTGCTCTTTGCCTCAGAGGCTTCCAAGATCATCTTACAGTCCATGATCCACTCCGTGGAACGGGATGAGACATGCTTGTGTTTCATCTTCCAAAAGGTACTCAGAGGGAGCTCTGTGATCAGCAGCCTGAAGGAAGAAGATGCCTTAGTAAAGTCATCACATTCCGACATTCTGAGGATCAGCAAATCCTTCTATACTGGACTGTGTGACATGAGGCCAACAGACAGCATGGCCTCCCAGTCTTTTCTGTCCTCTATCATAGAAGTCTTAGAGGACAGCGAGCGGGAGAGCTCAGACTAAGGCATTTGAGTCCTTTGAGAAGAGTAAAACCCCTGGAAGTGACGGCTTACTGATTGAGTTGTCTTCGGTTCTGTGGTATTGGATTGGTCCAGATCTGCTGGAAGTCTATTAGAGTTTGCTTCTGGCCGGGTGCATGTCAGATTCCATGAGGAAAGGCATCATTACCCTCATTTACAAGGGGAGGGGGAAAGGGGGCAAATTAGAAATTGGCGACCCATTTCACTGTTGAATGTGGACTACAAAATTCTGTCCAAAGTCATCACCAACCAGATCAGGTCTGCTCTGGAGTTAGTGATCCACCCTGACTAGTCCTGCTCTGTTCCAGGGAGGAAGATCTCTGATAGTCTTGCGCTACTCAGGGATACAACTGCCAATGTGCAGGACAGGAGGGTGGACACCTACCTCATCAGCCTGGACCAGGAGGAGGTCTTTGACAGAATATCACACACCTGATGGATGTGCGCTCCAAAATGAGGTTTGGGGAGGGAATCTGCAATTGTATCCAAATGCCCACACAAACATCAGTGGTGTTGTTTCAATCAATGAGTGGGAATCAGAAAGCTTTCCAATTAAATCTGGAGTTAGGCAGGGCTGCTCTCTCCCTCCCGGCCTGTTTGTGTGTTGTATAAAACATTTTGCTGAGTCCATCAAGAAGAATTCAGGCATAAGAGGGGTGATGATCCCAGGCAGCGGAGGCACTCAGGTTAAAGTCTCCCTGTACATGGACGATGCCACTATCTTTTGCTCGGATCTGTTGTCGGTGTGCAGACTGATCAACATCTGTGACCAGTTTCAGCTGGCTTCGGGTGCCAAGGTAAATCGTGGCAAGAGCAAGGCCATGTTTTTTGGGAACTGGATGAATGAATCCTTAGTCCCCTTTAATATCAAATCAGATGGCCTGAGGGTGCAGGGATATGGTTCAGAGGAGCCAGGGCATGCATTAGAACTGGAGGGAGCGAGTAAGTATAATGAACCAAAAACTGAGTATGTGGGAGTAACGCTCTCTCTCCATTGGAGGTCAGAACCTGGTCATCAGGTGTGAGGCACTCTCTGTGTTGCTGTACATGGCGCAGGTCTGGCTCATTCCTCACTCCTGTGCAATGGCAATCACCCCACTTCATCGGGAGATCAAAAATGGACCGTGTTCATAGGGACATGATGTATAAATCTCGAGAGAAAAAGGTGAAAAATGTGCCCTACGTCGTCCTAATCCCGATGGCCACCTTTGTGTGTGGCTGCATCAAGCTCTGTGTAGATCTTCAGTACACACTTCCTGCTGAGGTTCTACCTGTCCCCAGTGTCGCGAACTATGGGTCTGGCCACCTGCTGTGGAACGCTCCAAGAAGTTGGACCGTGCCACACTACCTGTCCCTCGTGGAAAAGTTTATGCAGATGGACCGCAAGTCCTAGAGGCATGCAACATCCTAGAGGCCTTACGGGAAAAGGAAGTGGTGGATCCTTTTGGATGGTTCCCTGAACAGACTGTCGAGGTCATTTGGCAGAATGTCTCATCACCAAAACTTTCAAACAAACACCAAGATCTAGCTTGGTTGATGGTGAGAAAGGTCCTTCTTGTCAGATGCTTCCTACATGCCTGGAGTCTCACCCCTTTTGCATGTTGTCCTCGAGGTGACTGGAGGGGAAGAGAGTGTTGTCCACCTCCTTGTGGACTGTGCCTTTGCAAAGGAGGTCTGAAGAGAGATGAGGTGATTCTTGTTGAGGTTCATCCCGAACAGCTCCGTGACACAGGACTCTGTGCTCTACGGGCTGTTCTCAGGGACGCGCTCCGAGACAAACATCAGATGTTGCTGGAGGATCATCAACTTGGTGAAAGACGCTCTTTGGTTTGCCCAAAACTTACTGGTCTTCCAATACGAGGAGTTATCCCCGACTGAGTGTTGCTGACTGACACATTGCAAAGTCCAGGAATATGTGCTGAGGAATGCACTAAAGCTTGGGCAGCCACCTTAAAGGTGCACTGGGGAAGGTTGCTAAGACTTTCAACCACACTGAACTGAGGAGAGCAGAACCCCCTTGGGGTGAATGACTCACTGAATGTATACAGTGAATATTACATGTATCTCAGTTATACTGAAGCACCTCAGAATGCAACTTGTTTCTCTGTAGACAACCTTTAACTACCTATGCATCCCATTGTAAATATCTGTAATGTTCCCTTGACTATATTGAAGCTTTGATGTGGAGATGCCGGTGTTGGACACAGTAAGAGTTTTAACAACACCAGGTTAAAGTCCAACAGGTTTATTTGGTAGCAAATACCATTAGCTTTCGGAGCGCTGCTCCTTCATCAGCTTCTCAGAGCGTAACCTGATGTATGTAAAGAACCTGCATATTATCATACTTTGGGTGATGGCCATTTTGTAATGTTTGTAATGTTCTTGCAGATATTTTATGAATATATTTTTGGAAAAAAAGGGTGCTTTCATAATGCAGTCAAACAGGTTGAGTGTGTGAACGTGCAAATTCTTTGAATGCACCAATGGCTGGCAATAAGAGCGAGAAAGGCTCCTGATCATCCACCCTATAGGGAGACGGTGGCATGGTGGTAATGTCGTTGGACTAGTAATCCCGAGGCCCAGGGTAATACTCTGGGGACCAGGGTTCGAATCCCACCTCGGCAGATGGTGAAATTTGAATTCAATAATAATCTGGAATTAAAAGTGACGATCATGAAACTATTGCCGACTGTTGGAAAAACCCATCTGGTTCGCTAGGGAAGGAAATCTGTCATCTTTATCTGGTCTGGCCTACATGTGACTCCAGAGCCACAGCAATATTAAATGCCCTCAGGAATGGGCAATAAATGTTGGCCCAGCCAACAACGCCCACATCCCATGGACAAATATGCAAAAAATGTGGAGTATCACCTCTCAAGCTATAAGCCTCTGGTGACAGACTGATGACCTGTTCTGGGAATTGCTGGCTATGGAAACACAGAAAAGTCTACCTTAGTTCACCACCATGTGTGGGAAGAGAATTGGATTAGAATTGGAGGGCCAGATTCTCCTAACTCACCTGCAGCTGGGATTCTCCAATTCCACTGCTGCGAACAGAGGTTTGGCTGAGTGCCAAATTCTCAGTTCTCACTGGCAGTGGTAGAGGGACATGCGAGTGCGGAGAACTCTGACCGGAATCTTTGATTAGGCCTGTAAATTTTAAATTCTTTATTTAGCCCTTGTAGTTCACACAAAGTTAAAAGCAATCAATGATAGTGGCTGCATTTAGTAGTTAACATTTCTTACTTTAGACGACGCAGATACTCCTGGCTGTCTTTTACGTGATCAGATCTTGTTGTAACAGACCGGTACAAAATGCAGATTTGTATGTAGTGGCTGGGATTTCATGGGGTTGGAGTGGCTCCATCCGACCGGAAAGATGAGGGCAACTTTGCCTCAGCTGAAGGCGCAAACCAATTTTACCACTCACCTGAAGAAGGAGTATCGCTCCGAAAGCTCGTGATTCCAAATAAACCCGTTGGACTTTAACCTGGTGTGGTGTGACTTCTTACCGGAAAGATGAGGGCAACTTTGCCTCAGCTGAAGGCCCAAACCAATTTTATCCCCTTTGTGGAACCCATAACCAAATAAGCGCCTCAGTCGAAAGGGGCATTATTACCCCACTGTAAAAAAAAACTTTAGAGGAAGCTTCTCACTTCAAATTAAAATAATTTCCAATACTGATTACGTACTCTATTCCCATAGGGTATGGAAAGAGTTTCTCTTGATATTTTTTAGAGCAGAAGAATAAAACAAATTCACCAGTAAACAAGGGGCACTGTAACAAAATTCAAAAACTTTAAAGAAAACTTACTAAATTAAAATAATAGTCCAGGGGAACTGAAGCACCCCAGCCCCTGCAGCACCCACACCCACTGGTTGCAGAAGGCTTCAAGCGTACTGGTAGATACCTTACACTCCCTCTCCAGGGACACATGGGCACAGACTTATCTACAGAAGAGAGACAGACAGTCGGGTTGAACTCTGACCTGGTTTTATGGACAGCAGGCGATTAACGGTCTGCCTTCAGGGCCCCTGCTCTTAGAGACGAGGTCCTGCTCTCAAGAAATGGCAACTATCCAGTCCCACCAGTGCCACGAGGAGAGGTACCGATTGTGGGGACTGCAACCATAAGAACATAAGAAATAGGAGCAGGAGTAGGCCATCTAGCCCCTCGAGCCTGCCCCGCCATTCAATAAGATCATGGCTGATCTGACGTGGATCAGTACCACTTACCCGCCTGATCCCCATAACCCTTAATTCCCTTACCGCTCAGGAATCCATCCATCCGCGCTTTAAACATATTCAGCGAGGTAGCCTCCACCACCTCAGTGGGCAGAGAATTCCAGAGATTCACCACCCTCTGGGAGAAGAAGTTCCTCCTCAACTCTGTCTTAAACCGACCCCCCTTTATTTTGAGGCTGTGTCCTCTAGTTTTAACTTCCTTACTAAGTGGAAAGAATCTCTCCGCCTCCACCCTATCCAGCCCTCGCATTATCTTATAAGTCTCCATAAGATCCCCCCTCATCCTTCTAAATTCCAACGAGTACAAACCCAATCTCCTCAGCCTCTCCTCATAATCCAAACCCCTCATCTCCGGTATCAACCTGGTGAACCTTCTCTGCACTCCCTCCAATGCCAATATATCCTTCCTCATATAAGGGGACCAATACTGCACACAGTATTCCAGCTGCGGCCTCACCAATGCCCTGTACAGGTGCATCAAGACATCCCTGCTTTTATATTCTATCCCCCTCGCAATATAGGCCAACATCCCATTTGCCTTCTTGATCACCTGTTGTACCTGCAGACTGGGCTTTTGCGTCTCATGCACAAGGACCCCCAGGTCCCTTTGCACGGTAGCATGTTTTAATTTGTTTCCATTGAGATAGTAATCCCATTTGTTATTATTTCCTCCAAAGTGTATAACCTCGCATTTCTCAAGTTATACTCCATTTGCCATATCCTCGCCCACTCACTCAGCCTGTCCAAATCTCTCTGCAGATCTTCTCCGTCCTCCACACGATTCACTTTTCCACTTATCTTTGTGTCGTCTGCAAACTTCGTTACCCTACACTCCGTCCCCTCCTCCAGATCATCTATATAAATGGTAAACAGACAGTACCAACAACCATGGAGGAGCTCCCCAGAACCTAAATAAGCCAGGGCCAAGCTCGCTGGGGCCAGTCAGTCTACTTGGTGAGGTGGCATGGTGGCACAGTGGTTAGCACTGCTGCCTCACAGTGCCAGGGACCCAGGTTCAGTTCCAGCCTCAGGTCACTGTCTGTGTGGAGTTTGCAGGTTCTCCGACTGTGTGCGTTGGTTTCCTTTGGGTGCTTTGGTTTCTTCCCTCAGTCCAAAGATGTGTGGGTTAGGTTGATTGGCCATGCTAAATTGACCCTAGTGTCAGGGGGATTGGCAGGGTAAATAAGGGCTACGAATGGCCTCCTTCTGTATTGTAGGGATTCTATAATTCTAAAGGCTGTTTCCACACAGGTGGCTGGGATGTAGGCTATAGGGTGCCCAATCAGGAAGGCCTACCCCAATTCCACCCACCACCGGTAAAATACCAACAATGCGTGGGAAGGAGCCATTAAGAAGCCTTTAATTGACCAATTAAGGGCTTCATTTGGACTCAGCGTGGGTATCTGTCTGCCACATTGCCCAATGTTGGTAAACATGCAATGTGCAACAGGAAAGCAGTGAGCAGCCCCACCCCTGCTCACCGCCCCACCTCACCCCCCGCCACACCCTCCCTCTCCACCTCCCCCCATCCTGCAATCAGATTTTTCACCCGCTCCATAGCTTCCAGCTTGTTCCCTCAGGCTCCTGAAAATCCCAATCAGTGTTTGCATCTTAGTAAGGTTTTTAATGTTCTGCAGATGTAATAAATCTGCTTGCAAGTTGGCATGCTTTTTAAAAAAAATACTTCCAGCTGATTTATGTTCAACACACGACAGACTTGTAAACAAGCGGTGTTTCAGTACAATGAATATCCTGCACAGGAAGAAGTGATTAGTACTCTGGGTGTCATTCAGATGGTATTTGTGCATCTGGTGCTGTTTTTTCCATGACTAGCAATGCTGGGTCAATGGCAGGGCCATGCGCAGGCTTCCAGGAAAGGGGTGAGTTAGGTTGTACTTTTGGCTTTGTTTCATATGTAAACCAGCAATAAGTCAAATTGTTGCTGAGAAATTAATCTCAAGCGTTTCAATTACTCGTCCCTGGATTTACTTTGATGCGCATTCACATTGCTGTCAGTAAAGGCGGGGTGAGGGCTCTGAGTAACAATTGGGGATAGAGAGATAGAGTCATGGAGGTTCACAGCATAGAACCAGGCCCTTCGGCCCAACTTGTCCATACCACCTGTTTGTTTTTAAATACTAAGCTAGTCCCAATTGCCTGCGTTTGGCCCATATCCCTCTATACCCATCTTACCCATGTAACTGTCTAAACGCTTTTTAAAAGACAAAATTGTACCCGCTTCTACTACTATCTCTGGCAGCTCGTTCCAGAAACACACCATTCTCTGTGAAAAGATTGCCCCTCGGGACCCTTTTGCATCTCTCCCCTCTCACCTTAAACCTATGCTCTCTAGTTTTAGACTCCCCTACCTTTAGAAAAATTATTGACTATCTAGCTGATCTATGCTCCTCATTATTTTATAGACCTTTATAAGATCACCCCTCAGCCTCCTACTCTCCAGTGGAAAAATGTTCCAGTCTATCCAGCATCTCCATATAACTCAAACCATCAAGTCCCGGTAGCATCCTAGTAATTTTTTTCTGCACTCTTTCTAGTTTAATAATATCCTTTCTATAATAGGATGACTAGAACTGTACACAGTATTCTAAGTGTGGCCTTACCAATGTCTTGTACAATTTCAACAAGACATCCCAACTCCTGAATTCAATGTTCTGATCAATGAAACCAAGCATGCTGAATACCTTCTTCACTACTCTGTCCACATGTGACTCCACTTTCAAGGAGCTATGAACCTGTACCCTGAGATCTCTTTGTTCTATAACACTCCCCAATGCCCTACCATTAACTGAGTAAGTCCTGCCCTGCTTCGATCTACCAAAATGCATCACCTTGCATTTATCTAAATTAAACTCCATCTGCCATTCATCAGCCCATTGGCCCAATTGATCAAGATCCCACTGCAATCCTCGATAACCTTCTTCACTGTCCACTATGCCACCAATCTTGATGTCATCTGCAAACTTACTAACCATGCCTCCTATATTCTCTTCCAAATCATTAATATAAATGACAAATAACAATGGACCCAGCACTGATCCCTGAGGCACACCGCTGGTCACAGGCCTCCAGTTTGAAAAACAACTCTCTACAACCACCCTCTGGCTTCTGTCCATTTTGTATCCATTTGGCTACCTCACCCTGGATCCCGTGAGATTTAACCTTATGCAAGAACCTACCATGCGGTACCTTGTCAAAGGCCTGCTAAAGTTCATGTAGACAACATCAACTGCACTGCCCTCATCAACCTTCTTGGTTACCCCTTCAAGAAACTCAATCAAATTTGTGAGACATGATTTTCCACTCACAAAGCCATGCTGACTGTCCCTTATCAGTCCTTGCCTCTCTAAATGCCTGTAGATCCTGTCTCTCAGAATACCTTCTAACAACTTATCCACTACAGATGTGAGGCTCACCGGCCTGTAGTTCCCAGGCTTTTCCCTGCAACCCTTTTTAAACAAAGGCATGACATTTGCCACCCTCCAATCTTCAGGCACCTCACCTGTGGCTGTCAATGATTCAAATATCTCTGCTAGGGGACCCACAATTTCCTCCCTAGCCTCCCAAAATGTCCTGGGATACACTTCATTAGGTCCCGGGGATTTATCTACCTTGATGCTCTTTAAAACTTCCAGCACCTCCTTCTCTGTTATCTGTACACTCCTCAAGCCATCACTATTTATTTCCCCAAGTTCCCTAACATCCATGCCTTTCTCAACAATGAATACTGATGAGAAATATTTGTTTAAGATCTCACCCATCTCTTCTGGGTCCGCACAGTGATGACCTTGTTGATCCTTAAGAGGCCCTTCCCTCTCTCTTGTTACTCTTTTGCCGTTTATGTATTTGTAGAATCTCTTTGGATTCTCCTTTGCCTTATCTGCTAAAGCAATCTCATGACCCCTTTTTGCCCTCCTGATTTCTCTCTTAACTCTACTCTTACACCCCTTATACTCTTCAAGAGTGCCACTTGATCCCAACTGCCTATGCATGTCATGTGCCTCCTTCTTCTTCTTGACCAGGGCCTCAATATCCCGAGCCATCCAGGGTTCCCTTCTTCTACCAGCCCTGCCCTCCACTCTAAGAAGAATGTGTTTACACTGAACCCTGGTAAATACATTTTTGAAAGCCTCCCACTTACTAGATGTCCCTTTACCTGCCAATAGACTCCCCCAATTAACTATTGAAAGTTCCTGTCTGATACCATCTGTGGTGAACCATAGATGGTTACCACTATGGGTACTTGTACATATGTTACTCTTGTTACGGTTGGGGTTAGGGTTGGGGTGTTCCACCTGTTAGCATTGTTCTGTGGTACACTCCGTTTGGCTCTGCCTTCTTACAGGAGTATAAAGGTCACTGCTACTTCCTAGTAGCCCTTAGTTTGGGATAGTATCGTTAAGCAGTATGCTCTATTCTTGTTGTGAATAAAAGCCTTTATTCCCGGGTACGTCCTAGCCTCCCGAGTGAATTAATCACGCATCACCATCAAAATTTGCTTTGCCCCAATTTAGAATTTTAACTTTTGGGCCAGACCTATCGTTCTCCATAGCTATCTTAAAACTAATGGAATTATGGTCATTGGTCCCAAAGCGATCCCTCACTAACACTTCTGTCACCTGCCCTTCCTTATTTCCCAGCAGTGAAGGCTCTGAGTAACAATTGGGGATAGCAGTGAAGGCTCTGAGTAACAATTGGGGATAGCAGTGAAGGCTCTGAGCAGGCATTGCTGAAGTTCAGGACTAAAGGCTCAGGGCATGATTGTCATTGCCAGGATCAACAGGGGGACAGTCCAGGCACTGCAGGAGCAGTTTAGGTCCTTCTTGTGAACACGGAGGAGCACTCCTGCCCCTGTTGGCTCAGAAGAAAATCACAATTTTAAACGTTTAAGCTTTCCTTTTGGGTTTCTTCTGGTCCAGGATCATGCTTCTTGCATTGTTTGCATTCTCCAAGGCGGCCTTCAAGACACACAACAACACAGAATTGCCGAGCAGAAACTGATAGCCAAGTTCCGCAAATGAGGATGGCCTCAATCGGGATGTTGGATTCATATCACACTACCTGTAATCCCCACGGCTTGCCTGGGCTTGCAAAATCTCACTAACTATCCTGGCTGGAGACAATACACATGTCTTTAACCTGTGCTTAACCATCTCTCCACTCGCATTGTCTGCACCTGTAAGGACTTGATTACCTGTTAAAACTCGCATTCCAACCATTATCTTGTAATTGAGTCTGTGTCTATTTATGCCCTGTTTGTGAACCCAATTCTCCACTCACCTGATGAAGGGGCAGCGCTCTGAAAGCTTGTGCTACCAAATAAACCTGTTGGACTTTAACCTGGTGTTGTGAGACTTCTTACTGTGCCTATCCCAATCCAACACCGGCATCTCCACATCATTTCCTGATCATCTGTATCATTGAATCTGTATCAGCTTTATAATGGTACCAGGTTTTGTTGGCAAACAAGATCTGCATTGTTGTTTCAGAGGCTGAGCAGAAACTGATAGCCAAGTTCCGCACACACGAGGACGGCCTCAACCGGGATATTGGGTTCATGTCACACTATTTGTAACCCCCACAGAGTTTCACTGGCTGTCTTGTCTGGAGACAATACACATCTTTTTAGCCTGTCTTGATGCTCTCTCCACTCACGTTGTTTTGTTTCTTAAAGACTTGATTAGTTGTAAGTATTCGCATTCCAACCATTATTCATGTAAATTGAGTTTGTGTCTTTATATGCTCTGTTTGTGAACAGAATTCCCACTCACCTGAAGAAGGGGCTTGCAGCTCCGAAAGCTTGTGTGGCTTTTGCTACCAAATAAACCTGTTGGACTTTAACCTGGTGTTGTTAAACTTCTTACTGTGTTTCAGAGGCTGCCATGGTGAATGTGTACTTTTGCTTCACTGTCAACTGAGACAGGAGGAGTTACTCAAGTTCAACACTTAATAATATGCTGCTTTAAATTTTCACTAAAAAAATAACATAAATGTCAATGAGATCGCCCGTTGCTTTGTCAGTAGTTTGGTCGGTAGCATAATGGTTATGTTACTGGACTAGCAATTTAGACACCTGGACCCATGATTCAGAGAGACCTAACCAAACTCTTCTCAATCTTTGTGTTATATTTGACACCGAGGCTGCTTATTTCCACCCGTTTAATATCACACTGCTCCACCCTACATTAGCTCACCTGGTGTTGAAATCCTCATGATGTGGAGACTCATCAGCTTTGTTACCTCAACATTTGACGAATCCAATGGTTCCCAACTAATGTGCATGTGCATTGAAGACCACCAAGTGTGCCACGATGAAAGATTCAAAATGATTAAAACTTCATGTAATGAAATTAAAACTAACCTTCATCTTCAGCTCTGTGGTCAGTATCTCCAAGAACCGACAAACCTCAGGCCTCCCGTGCGTATCGGCTGGCAAAAGGCCACACCTATGCGGTTTAGATTTTTTATATTGGTTACACCCATGCACATGACCAATGGGACTTAGAGCTGAAGGCAAAGGCCCCATGCACCCACGCAAAATGCGAAGACTCAAAAAGGATGCCAAACCCTGGGAGAAGCGAGAGATGATGTGGAGATGCCGGCGTTGGACTGGGGTAAGCACAGTAAGAAGTCTCACAACACCAGGTTAAAGTCCAACAGGTTTATTTGGTAGCAAATACCATAAGCTTTTGGAGCTTGCTGCTCCTTCGTCAGCTGGAGTGGTCTCTGTTCTCCAACAGTGCACAGACACAGAAATCAAGTTACAGAATACTAATTAGAATGCAAATCTCTACAGCCAGCCAGGTCTTAAAAGGTACAGATAATATATTATCTGTACCTTTTAAGACCTGGCTGGCTGTAGAGATTTGCATTCTAATTAGTATTCTGTAACTTGATTTCTGTGTCTGTGCACTGTTGGAGAACAGAGACCACTCCATCTGACGAAGGAGCAGCAAGCTCCGAAAGCTCATGGTATTTGCTACCAAATAAACCTGTTGGACTTTAACCTGGTGTTCTGAGACTTCTTACAGAAGCGAGAGAGACAGAGGCACAAGAATAGTATATGCTGTTCTGAAAAATCACAGCATTGAAATCATACCAATAACTTGTATCTGTAGTTATGTTTAGTTGATGTCTAATAGGAGATTAGCATTATGCTGAGACTTCTGTCCTGCACTTCAGCTTTCTCCTCTTTTTAATTACGTTTCTGCTTTTTTTCTCATACTTCATTTTTCTACCTGAGTTCTCAAAATATTAGTACATGAGCAGAATACTGTCGATGCTGGAAATCTGACATAAGAAGAAAAAATGCTGGAAAAACTCAGTGTGATAATCCCCAGGATGTCCATGGGGAATGCCTGATTGATCTCGCTGAGGGGCTCTTTGAGTATGAGTTCCCCTGGTGAGAGGCAGTGCCCTGCCCAGCTGGAACTCATTATCTGAGCCTTTTATAAGGCAGGTCCAGGACTGGGCCTGCTGAACTGTAGTCCCAGGCAGGGAACAGTGTGTGTACAACACGGTGGTGGTTTTACATTGCATTCTGTAATAAACTATGTTCCTTTCCAGTCGGGCTTCCTGAGTCATTACACTCAGATAATCAGGCAGCATCTGTGGTGAGAAACAGTCAACATTCATGTTGATGACCATTACAAAATATAAAAACTGTATGAACTGGATAAATTATTTGTGACTGTGTTTTTCAGGAAATTAAGGTTCCCTTTATACAGTTTACATTTATATTGTATTATTTACCTTTTCCAAGTCATTGGCCCAGGTTTTTGCAATAGCTGGAAGTGAAACTATCAGTGCTCAGCATTACTATGGTGGGAATCGGATTTTTAACATCCACACATGCGCGGTAAGAATTGGGATCCCGGATTTCCTGATTGTCTCCAGATATTCTGCCCTCATTGCCATTCTCTCTGATGGTGAACGCGAGCTGAAAATCACCCCGAAAAGGTGTGCCTCAAAATACTTTTATAGTATAGAGGTGTACCATGACATGTAAAAGGTTGGGAACCACTGGTTAATCTAATGCACTCCTGGGTGACCTCCCACATTCTACCCTCCATAAACCAGAGCTCATCCGAAACTCTGCTGGCCATGTCCTAACTTGCACCAAGTCCTGTTTGCCCATCTTCTTGTTTACTTTGAAGAAGAGTCACGCGCACTTGAAACATTAACTCTGCTTCTCTCTCCACAGATGCTGCCAGACCTGGTGAGTTTTTTCCAGCATTTTCTTTTTTTATTAAAATTCTCATCCTTGTTTTCAAATCCCTCCATTACCTCAACTCTTCCAATGTTTATAATCTCCCTCAGCAACTACAAATCTTCATGATATCTGCGCTTCTCCAATTCTGACCACTTGTGCAACCTCGCTTTTAATGGCTCCACAGTGACACAGTGGTTGGCACTGCCATTTCACGCTGCCAGTGACCAGGGTTCAATTCCGGCCTCGGGTCACTGTCTGTGTGGAGTTTCCACGTTCTCCCTGTGTCTGCCTGGTTTTCCTCCGGATGCTCGAGTTTCTTCCCACTCTCCAAAGATGTGTGGGTTAGGTTTATTGGCCATGGTGAATTGCCCCTTAGTGTCAGGGGGAGTAGCAGGATAAAAACGTGGGGTTATGGGATGGGTCTGGGTGGGATTGTGGTCAGTGTAGACTCAGTGGACCAAATGGCCTCCTTCTGCACTGTATGGATTCTGTGATTCTATGATTGGCAGCTTAAAAACCTAGAGCAAAGTTTTCCCATGGGAATCATAGCGGGCGGGACAGGACCGTGCAAAGATCCATTGATCTCGGGCAGGATTTTCCGGTCTTGAGGATAGCACGGCCGGAAACCCTGTCAGTAAGCTCCGGAATTCCCTCTCCAAATCTCCCTGCACTTTTTTATCCTTCTTTCCTCCTGTAAAACATTCCTTAAAGCCTACCTGAAGTGGCCCAGTATTGCCTTGTGTGGCTCGATATCAAATTTTGTTTAGTAACATCCTTGTGAAACATATTAAAGGCGCTTTTGAAAAATGGGTTGTTGTTGAAGTTATTGTAGAAATGGAGGTGATCGCTAAGGTTTGACAGCAGGTTTCACTTTTTCTGCAGTATTTTATGACACTGGAGCCTGCAGTAATTGTAACACCACACTCTAGCTGCAGAAAGCTGCAGCTAAAAATAGAAGCTCATACATACTAAAACACTCCGAGGGATGAAGATCTGGGTTACCACTGCAACTAGTAAAAAAAAACACCATGGAAATTACAACTTGAAACAATCTTGGGCTGACGTGGCTGCCACAATAGAAGCCACGTTGTGACAAGAAGCCACTATAGGCACGCTTACTGGAATACCTAAGCTCATTAATTAATAATTGATTTGAAAGTTCTAAAACACTGAACCATTTCCTGATCATCTGTATCGTTGAATTGGTGTAAATTTTTATTGTAGTTTTAGGGGTTTTGTTGACAGACAAGATTTGTTTTTGTGCTGCTGTTTCAGGGGCTATTGTGGTGAACCTTTATTTTACTTTCTTATCAAATGTGACAGAGGAGTTCTTCAAGTTCAAAAACCTATCATTTTGCTATTTTAGATTTTAACCAAAAAGTAACATAAATTCGAATGCAAGCTCCTCATTGTTTTGACAGCAGCTTGCTCATTAATGGTAGCATGGTGGTTATGTCACTGGGCTAGTAATTTGGAGGGCTACACCCATGAATCGGGAGATATGTGTTCAAATCCTACCACAGCAGCTGGGGAATTTCAATTCAGTTAATGAAATACATTGGGAATAAAATTCTAGCATCAATAATGATGGCCACAAAACTATTGGTTTATCATAAAAATCCATCACATTCGCTAATGTCCTGCAGGGAAGAAAATCTCCCATCCTTAACTGTTCTGGCCCATTATGGCCTACAGTGATGTTGTTGACTTTTAAATACCCTCCGAAATGGATGAGCAAGCCACCCAATTGTAATCAAAAAGATGGCTGACCACTATATTCTCAACGGTAATTAGGCATTGGGCAATAATTGGCGCCCTTGTCATTGATGCTGTCCAGCACTGACTCTGCTGGGTCAGATAATTTAAATGTTGACTGGTGATCCATTAGCATAACTTTATCATAAGAAAGGAGGGTGGTGCCTTGAGGCAGCTTGAAGATAAGAATTGGAGGTTTTAAGAAGCAGAGATTCACTGAAGATTGCCACTGGAATAACTTCTGAGGGGCCAGTGTTCCTTTACCAAAACTGATTTATTTACAATGGTTTGCAATACTCAGGCAGGTGCAGAGTATTCACCCCGAATGCCAGTGACCCAGACGCTCCATATTATATGTCTCTGTAGAGCTCACTGATTGGGCAGCCTTAACAGGCCTCAGTTAGGGATGTCTTTCGACACCAACCAAGTAAACGAACTCAAATTAACTTAGGGACAAAGTAAAAGGGGCAGCTCCCCAAAAGGAAGGGGGAACAGCCCGAACCAAAAACAAAGTCGAAAGGAAACTTAAAACATCAAACCAAAAGGTGGTTATCAGGGTCGATAATACACGCCTAGCGGTCAAGGCCTCAGTTAGGGAGCTCATATTCCAGCAGGCCCAACTCATGGACCTTGTTAAAGTCATTACAGCCACAGTGGGAGAGTGTGTGGCATACTGAGTTGTGTAATCATGTGCCCTGCAGTTTTAAAATAACTAGAGGAACAACTACAGGTACCAAAGGAAGGAAACAGGACACTGGAAGAAGACAGAAAAGGAGAGGAGATAACTTCAATGAGCCTCTCCTTCAGGATGAGATGCAGCAATGAAGAGTAAAACTGTTGGATGCCTGAAGGATAGACCGCTGAAAAATCTTTTGTGTGCCATTTGGAATGACTTGATATCAACTATAACCTTATTATTTTTTAAATTCTTTTTAACTCCTTACACTATGAGTATTGGTCCTGCTTCCCTTTTTATTCAGCAGATTTGTGAAGCAGGATAGGAATGGGACTGGTTTAAGATTACAGTGCTGCTGTTGTGTTGTAGCCCCAACCGTGCTTGGTGGTCCCAGTGTCTCTGATGGCTCAGGGTTTCTCCAGGAGGTACAGTGTAATCAACAGTGTCTGAAAATAGCCACAATGGTGTTGCTGGATGATATGCGCTGGCATTTTATTTTGGATGAATGCTCTAATTCCCAGCCCACCTGTTTAGCCCTATTGTGTGTTTCTGGCAATATTAGTGTGTATTTTTTTGTATTTATTCATTTGAGGGACATGGGTGTCGCTGGCTGGCCAGCATTTATTGTCCATCCCTAGTTGCCCTTGAGAAGATGCTGGTGAGCTGCCTTCTTGAATCGCTGCAGTCCATGTTCTGTGGGTTGACCCACAATGCCATAATGGAGGGAAATCCAGGATTTTGACCCAGCGATTGCAAAGGAATGGCGATATATTTCCAAGTCAGGATGGTGAGTAGCTTGGAGGGAAACTTGCAGGCGGTGGTGTTCCCATTTATCTGCTGTCCTTGTCCTTCTAGATGGAAGTGGTTGTGGGTTTGGAAGGTGCTGTCTAAGGATCTTTGGTGAATTGCTGCCAGTGCACCCTGTAGATAGTACACACTGCTGCTACTGAGCGTTGGTGGTGGAGAGATTAAATATTTGTCGATGTGGTGCCAATCAAGCGGTCTGCTTTGCCCTGGATGGTGTCAAGCTTTTAAGTGTTGTTGGAGCTGCGCCCATCCAGGCAAGTGGCAGTATTCCATCACACTCCTGACTTGTGCTTTGTAGATGGTGGATAATTGTGCTTTGTAGATGGTGGATAAGCTTTGGGGAATCAGGAGGTGAGTTACTCGCCACAGTATTCCTCGTCTCCGAACTGCCCTTGTAGCCACTGTGTTTATGTGGTGAGTCCAGTTGAGTTTCTATATCATCCATTTCATGACATCAAGTTAAGTCCTGAAAATGAACATCACAAATGCAACTTTTCATTAACTGTTTGAAATTCTCGCCATAATTTTCTAGTTACCCAACTTTCCCTGATAACTGGAATAGATCTGCAAATTGATTGACTTGTACAGAGTGGCTGAGGACTCTGCTAGCCTATATAGTGGCTGGCAGCTGACATTGGGAGTGTTTGATGTTGAAGTATTGCTTTGCCTCGTGGTATCATCAAAATGCTCCCCGTTAGGCTTTGGATCTTGGTAGTGATACTGTGAAGCAAGTGTTGTATTCATATTTAAAACATTGATGACATCCATTGTTCAGAATTGAATTAGCAAATGGAAATATCAGAAATGTGTTATTAGTGTGAAGATTATTGCAGATTCTTTTCTTTGTCCTGGTGAAGTTCTGAAACTGGAATATCCGGGCGTAATCCCGTGGCAGGTTCTCCTTATGATCCGAGGGCGATGTTCGGAAACTCTTCAGACCCGTGTATTTCTGAAACCGAACTCGAGCAGCCACATCTTTTGGAGTGTCCACCTCATCAGGGAACATTTCATCCATTCGTTCCTGCTCGTACTTTTCCAACAAATTCCATGTGACAATACAGACTCTGTAGCTGACATAGAAGCACTTAATTCAGCAACATGTTTGTAAAAGGTCTATTTTGATAAATATTCTTTTACCCCAACAGAAGAAAAAAAAGCAGGTGGCACAGTGGCACAGTGGCACTGCAGGGTCCCAGGGGCAATTCTGGCCTTGGGTCACTGTCTGTGTGGAGTTTGCACATTCTTCTCGTGCCTGTGTGGGTTTCCTCCGAGTGCACCAGTTTCCTCCCACAGTCCAAAGATGTGCAGGTTAGGTTCATTGGCAATGCTAAATTGACCCTAGTGTCAGGGGGATTAGCAGGGGCTATGGGAATAGGGACTGGTTGGGATTGTGGTCGGTGTGGACTCGATGGGCCGAATGGCCTCCTTCTGCACTATAGGGATTCTATGATCTTCTATGAAGAGAAAAGATGGGTTAGCAAGTTTCAAACAATAGCCCTGATTTTAACTCCGGGTGGTTTTTGGGCCTATGGTTGGGAAGGTGAGCTGGCAACCCATCCATTGCAGCAGAAATTTTAACACCTGGGCCTCATTGACCTCCCTCTGGGGTCTTTCATTGCTCTCTTTCTGGGGTCTTTTATTGCCCTCCTTCTGGCGTCTTCTATTGTCTCCTCTTTGAGGTCTTTTCTGACTATGGATCTTTTTTAAGAGTTGCCCTCTATCTGGGGTCTGTCTTTTGCCCTCTTTTTTGGGGCCTCTATTGTCTCCCAACTGAAGTTTTTTTCTCCTCTTTGGGTCTATCGCCCACTCTCTGAGGTCTTTTGAGGCCTACCAATGCCTCTTTCTTGAGGTCATGTTGCTTATGAACCTTTTTTGATTCTACAATACTCAGGCTCTGACAATACCTTAATATCTCTAATGGGTCCATTCACCTAAAGAGGCATTCGGATGAGTACTTTATTTTCCCTCAGACTTTGATTAAAACAGGATACTCACAGGTGTCAGGCCAGAGGCAGTAACAGGATCATTTATCCTCATCGCCAGATGTAAAGATGAGCCTTCAGAGGCTCCATTAGTAAACACAAAAAGGATTTATTGCAATTGTTCAGCAGCCACATGGCTAAAGCTAGCTCCCTACATGTCTTCTTGCCTAAGCGAGCTCCACCCTGGGGTAATTACCCAGTCCCAATTGGTCCCAATTGGTTACCCAAGTCAGGTGACCCTTTTTGGCTGTGTTGCCCTTAAACGGATATTCAGCACAGTCGATCGATACATTATTTTATTTTAATGCATTTTCATTCCATTGCTGAGTTGATCATTTCAACAGGTGTCCATCCACTTGTCAATTAACCCGTCTGTAGGTTATTCGAGCAATGATCTCTCTGTGATTGAGGTATCTGTTGGCTTTCACCACCTCTCCCCTTACATTCTCTTTTCTGCATACCACAGACCTTGATTATCTTTGCTCCTCAGTTCCAAGTTTTCACGCTTCCCGCTCAGTGCAAACTCATAAAGTGTACAGTTCAATTTGTTGGGTTAGTTCCCCTGTTCTTAAAGCCCTGTGGACCTTGCCAACTACAATAAAGCTGTGCATCTAAAGCCAACGAGTCCTGCTTTAAAAATCTGGGTCTGATTTCTTGGAACGATGAAGGACCTCCAGCAGGCAAACTTTTCTCACATCTCTTTGCGGGGCCTGTGGAGCAGGAATAGTCCTGCCAGCCCCCCGTGAAATGTTTAGATCTTTCCGCCCACACGACCTTCCTGGAATCTTGTTCCTCTTACTTAGTTGATTGCAGCCTCCTGGCAAAATCCCGTGGTCAGGATCATTAGCATACTTTGGCAGGTTTCCATACCTTTCTTTTGGTGCAACAGCTGTATCCGTCTCTCAGTGAGGGTTATCATTGCAGCAGCTTTGCCAACCAAACTTCTTCAAAAACATTTTAAACAGGAAACTGCAGTGGTTCAAGAAGGCAGCTCACCACCACCTTCTCAAGGGCAATTAGGGATGGGCAATAAATACTGGCCTAGACAGCGACAGCCTCATCCTGTAAAATTATTTTTTTATGTTTTTCCCCCAATGGCAATTGAGTTGTTGAGAAAATGAAAACGAAGTGTGACAAACTCTGATGCTTACCTTAATCAGCAGTCAAAGATCAGAAGCCTTAGTATTCGAGATGTGGTATCACCAGTGCCCTTTGTAACAGAAGCATAACATCCTTACTTTTATGTTCAATGCCTCTAATAATAAAGGATTGCATTCCATTAACTTTCTTAATTAATGGTTCACATTTTCCCACATTATACTCTATCTGTCAAATTTTTGTCCACTCACTCAATCTATCTACATTCATCTGCAGCCTCTTTATGCTCTCTTCACGACATATTTTTCTACCTATCTTTGTGTCATCTGAAAATTTAGCTACCATGCCTTCACTCCCCTCAGCTAAGTCATTGATGTAAATTATAAAAAGTTGATGCCCCAGCACAGACCTCTGTGAGACTCTGCTTATCACATCTGCCAATCAGACAAAGAATCATTTATGCATGCTCTCTGCTTTCTGCTAGCCAATCTTTTATCCAGGCTAATATATTACTCCCTACACCATGAGCTTTTGTTTTTCCACAATAATCTTTGACGTGGTGCCTTATCAAATGCCTTCTGGAAATCCAAGTACAGTACATCTACAGGCTCTCCTCTATCCACGGAGCATGTTACTGCTTCAAGGAATCCCAATAATTTGGCAAAACATGATTTTCCTTTCACAAAACCAGTCTAGAGTCTCCCTGAATGCCTTGGGTTTATGTTGAGCCCAGTTATACCTCATTTATGATCAACTCTAACATCTTCCCCATGACAGATCTCAAGCTAACTGGCCTATAGTTTCCTGTTTACTGCTTCCCTTCCTTCTTGAATAGAGGAGTCATGTTCGCTACTTTATACTCTTATGCAACCTTTCCAGAATCTAGCGAATTTTGGAAAATGAACAGAAATGAATCTGCTACTTCATTAGCCAGCTCTTTTAAGATCCTAGGATGAAGTCCATCAGGGCCTGGAGATTTGTTAGCTGCAGCTCCATCAGTTTGCTCATTACATTTCCCTAGTGATTGTTATTTCACCAAGCTCTTCTGTCCCTTCCATTTCCCTATTTATAGCTACTACTGGAATGTTTCTTGTATTCTCTATAGTGAATTCAGAAGCAAAATATTTGTTCACTCCATCTGCCATTTCCTCATTATCCACTATTAATTCCCTGTTCTTGCTCTCCAGAGGACCAACACTCACTTTACTTATTCTTTTCCTTTTTAAGTATCTGTAGAAACTCTTGCTATCCATTTTTACATTTCTAGCTAGCTTCCTCTCACACTCAAATTTCTTTTTGATCATTCTCTGCCATTCTCTATATTCTGATCAACCATCTGACCTGCCATTCATTTTTGTACAGAATATGCTTTTTCATAACTGTGATCCTTTCCTTAACTTCTTTAGTTAATAACAGGTGGTGGTGGGTCCCGCTCTTAGAATTTTCCTTTATAGGAATATATTTATTCTGAATATTCTGAAATATCCCCTCAACTGTCTAGTATCCCAGTTCACTTCAGCTAGTTCAGCTTTCATGCACACGTAGTTGCCCTGATTTAAGTTTAAAATACTAGTCTTGGACCCATTATTCTACTTTTCAAACTAGTTGTAAAATTCGGTCATATTGTAATCGCTACTATCTAGAGACGCCTTTACTATGAGGTCATGAGTTACTCCTGTCACTGGGAAACAGTACCACCCACAGAGTGATATAAAGAGATACATGACCTGAGATTGTGGTCAGTTGTTGATGGGCAAAGACTTGGGCAGAAGTGGAGTTGGCTAAAAGCTTGGGCTATATACCCTGTACATTGTTATGTGTAACCAATAAATACTCAATGATCAACCATACAAGACTCAGAATCTTTTTGTGAGATCTACTGAACATACAACATGGTGGCAGTGAATGGAAAAACCCAGAACCTCAAAGAAGCTGGAGCAGAAAATCCAAAAGCTGGGAAACTAAAGGAGCAACGTTCCAGCCTCACTGAAAAAACAGAAGTGAAGACACAGAGGGAGATTTCCTAAAATAAACTTCATTGCAGAACTGGAAGCAGCAGGGCAGAAGAATAAAATGTCTACTGTGCAGCCAAGCACTCCACACGTCAGGCAGCGCAGCTCAGTTGTTGTGTGCACATTATTAATTTTAATGGATGGGAAGCAAGAGTTGTACTGAAGTTCACAATTTGTGCTCCTAGTGGACAATGTTCTGTGCCAGAAGCGTGTGAGCAGAAGACAGGGCTAATGTTGGCATAAAGAAACCAGCCCTGACTCTGAATAAGGCAGAGGCTACTAAAATCAATTTTAGTTAAGACTGTTGTATCATCAAAGAGAAAAGGCTTTCATCTTTTAAGTCATAACTGAAATCAGACTCAAGTCCCAATGATGAAAGGAGAGGACTCGGGTGGAATGTGTATCAGCCAGCTACTTCTTTGTAGTGGTGTTTGGATGCAGGAAAATTGATATCTGCTAACAATTTTAAATCTGCTTCCTTACTTTGGCTTCAGAATTACAGATGCATTATAAACAGTAGTGTCAGTACCAAGAGCCAGGCCACAGGCATTGGCTCTCCTGAACCTGAAATAAAAAGGCACTTGTATTAAAGCTTTAAAACAAAATTCAGTTATATTTACAGGTAGGCAGTTTATTCATCTATGCTATAGTGAATTATGTTCACGGGCCCCCCATCTCCACCCTCATTTCTCTTTTATTCCTTCCACTTTTATAGTCCTCTGGTCCTACATTTTATCCCAAAAAATTCCAAAGGAACTAAAGCTGCGCATTTCAACAGCTCACCTGAAAGCACTCCCTCAGTATTGCATAAAGTGCCAACATAGATAATGTGTTCAAGTCCTGGAGTGGGGCATAATCGGAACTGCTTCCTGAGCTCTGGAAAACTAACCCTAAATGTCATCAGAATAAAAAAAAAGTGCTTACAAAGTTAACCCTATCCAAAATATTACAAGCCCTCCAGGCTCCAATCCATAACCTACAAACTCCTTTCATGGATGAGTAACTTCACCCAAAAGTGCCAAATAGAAAAACCCCACATCCTTAACATTTTTTAATGCACCGGATGGAATCAAAGCCAAGTACAGACCTTAGGTACTAGATGACGCCACCCCCCACCCCCCCCCCCCACCCCCCCGCCCATTATGTAAGATGAAAATTACTCCATGGCAGAGTCCAAATGGATAAATTGCCAAAGACAAATTAAACTAAAAGAGATTCTTTTTCAAGATAGCCAATCCTCAAGAGAATAGGTATCAGATTCAGAAGATGATAGCAGATATGTTTCGCATTGATAGCAGGGCTTTTAGCTCCATTAGGCGAAAGACAGCCATCGAGGACTGTATAGTGCTATTGAGTGATCCTTCAGGAGAGATGTTGGTATAGTTTTAAGTTATGGATGAGGTTATAAAATGGTTCCTTTCCATTGATCTTCACTACTGAAGATGATATCGGTTCATCAACATAATCTATGTTGTTATATAGATCTAATGTGATTAAAATGTAGGCATAAAAGGAGTCCTTTTCCTGATGGTCATGGATGTCTAACTGAGCTAGTGAAATGGAAAGTGTCGTAGTCAATGATATTGAGCTATGTGGTGGAAATGATGAGAACATGACTGAGTACCTTGAGAACTGGAGGAAATCACTGGAATACAGGGATATGAAGATCAGTAGACCAAAGACCCAATTTATAGACTGTCAGTTTGAGTTTAACGAAGAGGATTCAGAGTGAAGGTGTCAAGTTGGGGTGGAGACTTGGAGAATGTTGTTTAATTGGCCTGGGGTCAATCGTGCCAGAAGCTGGGATTATGGAAATTGAAATTAAGCAACAGGTTAGCTCTGGTTGGAGTGGTTAGAAGAAGTGCAGTGAAGTGTTATGATAGAAAGGTATCGCTGGAACTGAAAGGAAGAATCCACCAGACCGATGTGAGACTGGTCTGGTTAGAGTGTAGAAGCATGGGCAGCATCAATGAGAGAGGAACAGCGACTGGATACCAATGAGATGTGGATGCTGATATGGATGTATGCAGTAACGAAAAAGGATAAAATCTGGAACAAGTACACTGGGGGTCAGTGAAGATTGTGGGAGCTTCGAAGAAAATAGTCAAGAAGAGACTGAAATGGGTCTGTTCGGCTGTTGCGAGAGAGGAAATGTGGTGAGGGAAGTGATGGAAATGGGACTGCCATGAAGAAGGAAAAGAGGAAGATCTAAGGCCAGATGGAAAGGTGCAGTGGCGAGAGAATTAAACGCAGCAGGATATGAAGAGGAGTGAGTGACCGGAGAAGAGTGAAGAGCAGCATTGTGCTGACCCAAGTAAGATGGGCAAGGAAGCAGAAGGGAAAAAAGAAACATGGAAATAGCTCTTGTTAGAGCGAGGGCCGTTAAAACAAATCAAGCTGCTCATGGTATATACCCTGGGAGGCTAAAACTAATGAGGGCTGCAGTTTGAAGGCCATTGGCTCACATATTTAACAGCACACTGAGGTCAGTGATTATTCCAATGGATGGACATAGAATATTTAAAAAGAGCAGTAAGTCAGAACCAGGAAACTATCGGTCTATTAGTTTGACTCTGTGTACAGTGAAGCCCCCAGAAGGTGTGATTAGAGATGTATTCTATGATTATCTAGAAAGAGGTTAATAAGAAATCCCAGCATAACCTCAGGATAAAGAAGCTCTGTCTGATCTGCCAAATTTTTTAAAGATGTTACAACATTGGTGGTTAATAAAATTCCAGTAATAATTGTGGCCTAGAAGTTCATTTGTGCCCAAAAATGGGCACGCAAGGAGCAGCGTGCATTCTGCACACGCCTCTTAGTGTCTCAGGCAACACATATTATTTATGCTGCTTGCTTGGTATCATGGGTCTGGCATGCAGCCATGATATCCATGCTGTTACCTGCTTGGGGACCAGTCTCTGATGCCACTTAACGGCAGCCAAGAACTCTTAAAAGGAAGGTGCACTTTGACTGCAGGCGACAGGGAAACACATAGAGAAATTACTGCTGTGAGCACTGAGTGGGTGCTGATAATGCTGTTAACTGTCAACTATCTAAGGATTGAACATTAAACTAACAACAACATTAATAATCTTTGACTCTGAGCACTACTAGATCTAATACTCAGCGTTTGTTAATGAATGGAAGAACGACTTGCATTTATATAGCACCTTTCATGACCACATGATATCTCAATGTGCTTTACAGCCAGTGAAGAACTTATGAGGTGTACTCACTGCTTAGAAAACACAGCAGCCAATATGTGCACACTTATATCTCACAGGCAGCCGTCCGATAATGGATAATGTTTCAGTGATGTTGGTTGAGGGGTAAAATTGGCCAGAACATTAAGAGCTACCCTCCTCTTTTTTTAAAATAGTTACATTGGCTGGATTTAATGCAGCCCAGCACAGTGGAAACCATTGTGGCTGGACCTGTTCAATCACAGGGAGGCCTCATGTCAGACTCCCAGCGGTGAGTGAACCTCGCCCTGACTAAGAGTGGAAGGGGCTAACAGTGGGTGCCCGGCCACTGGTGATGGGATGTCATTCAGGTTCATTAGTGAGCCAATTGACACCCATTGACCGGAATTCTCGTGTCTTGCACGTCCCACTGTTGCAGCCAGCGAGAATGGAGAATTGGGCGCTCAGCCAAACCTCTGTTCACAGCAGTGGGACTGGAGAATCACAGCCACAGGCGAGGTCGGAGAATCTGGTCTATTATCTCTGAGGCCACCTCAATTTAATGGTGCCCCTGGGATTCACCGGGAACTGCACAGCTTTCCCATGACCTTGAAAGATTGCCCGGCAAACCTTATTGTAGTTGTTGACGGCCTACTGGGAGGAGGAGGTCCCTCATTATCAGGCACTCTGTGTCCAATCAAAGCACACAGCATTGGCAGATTGTGACCACTGAAAGCCATTCCCCTCTGTCCTTGCCTCTACCCCCACTTCCCCCACCTTGCAATTCTCATCCCACCTCAGTTAGCCTGTGATCTCTCGTTAATCCTGGGCCTCAGGTAAGTGCATTCATTGCCTCCTGCTTCCACCAGTCCAGTTGGCAACAAGGAGCTGCCCAGCTTTGATCAGTCAACAGTTCTTGAGAGTGGGACTTCAGCTGGGGTGGAGCTCAATTGCAGGGGTATTTCAGCAGGTTCTCTGACCAATGGATGAGACTCAGTTGGCCCCACAAAATCCAGCTCATCGGATCTATTATGTCCAGTTTAGTAGATAGACAGGACTTCATGTGAAAAATGGCACCTTCAATAGTGTAACTCTCTCAGTTCTTTACTGTCGTTTCAGCCTCACTTTTGAGCTCAAAGCTTGGTGTGGAGTGTGAACCCTCAGACCCTCAAAGGAGAGAATGCTGCCAAATAAGCCAC
Source organism: Mustelus asterias (assembly GCF_964213995.1). Classification (NCBI taxonomy): domain Eukaryota; kingdom Metazoa; phylum Chordata; class Chondrichthyes; order Carcharhiniformes; family Triakidae; genus Mustelus; species Mustelus asterias. The sequence goes on from NC_135803.1 coordinate 36,454,827, forward strand.
AGCAGACACTCCTGAGTAACTCGGTCCATCAATTATTTCTGATTTAGACTGCTGGGTAACTCAAATTACATATTTTCATATCTGCTAAGCATTTGTGTAATTAACTCCACCCCTAAGGTTTGATTTTGTAACAATCAAACAGTCTTTAAGTGCATGATCAATTGTCTTTAGTCTTCATAGAAACCTACAGTGCAGAAGGAGGCCATTCGGCCCATCAAGTCTGCACCGACCACAAACCCACCCAGACCCTATCCCCATAACCCCATGCATTTGCCCTGTTAGTCCTCCTGACACTAAGGGGCAATTTAGCCTGGCCAATCCACCTAACCCGCACATCTTTGGAGTGTTGGAGGGAACGGGAGCACCCGGAGAAAATCCATGCAGATACAGGGAGAACGTGCAGACTCCGCACAGACAGTGACCCAAGCCGGGAATGGAACCCAGATCCCTGGCGCTGTGAGGCAGCAGTGCTAACAACTGTGCCACTGTGCCACCCCCTTGATGAGTTATCAAGAAAGGATTCATTCACTTATTCAGTGAATTGCAGATATCCTAACTGAGGCTTGATCTAAAATTTAATGTAACCTAAACATGTTGATGTAAGGAGCATTTGACAAGCTGACTCACACAATATGCATTTCTAGGCCTATGGTGGGAGGTAAACCCCAGACAGATGCTATCAAGGGTGTTAAGGAATTATCTGGCTCCTCAGCATATATTTGTCAGAATACAAAATTACCCCTCTGTCTCAATCACTCACATGGACAGGAGGTAATTATTAATGATAACAGCTCCACATAGGGAACTGGTACAAAGAATTCCACAGCTATCCATGTTAGACCTGTTTCTCTTCACCAGTTTCTTTCAATGATATGGACGGGGGCATGAGGCAACAAAGGTAAGGTTTTACAGTTATGCGGTGTCATTTATGACTTCATAACATCCTAAAATGCTTCACAGACAGTTCAATATTTGTGAGGTGTAGTTGCGACTTTAACGTGGGGAAAAGCACAACTAGTGAGTACATATAGCAGAGTCTCACAAACAACAACGTGATATCTGACCAGGTAGCCTGTTTCAATAATGGGTTGAGGGATACATATTGGTCAGGAAACCAGGTGAACTGGTGGTCGAAGGGCTAGTGTAAAGTAAAGTTTATTTATTAATCACAAGTAGGCTTACATTCATACTGTAATGAAATTACTGTGAAAACCCCCCAGTCGCTACACTCCGGCGCCTGTTCGGGTACACTGAGGGAGAATTTAGCCTGGCCAATTCACCTAACCTGCACATCTTTGGAATGTGGCAGGAAACCAGAGCACCCGGAGGAAACCCACGCAGACACAGGGAGAACAGGCAAACTCCCAAGGCGGGAATCGAACCCGGGCCCCTGGCGCTGTGAAGCAGCAGTGCTAACCACTGTTCCACTGTGCCAACGTGGGTGGCTCTATGGGTCGCTCTGGAATAGTAGAAAGCAAAGTGTCAAAACCTTCAAGCAGAATGGCGGGGGGGGGGGGAAATTACTGGCAAAAAGGACAAGCATGAAATGTACTTAAGAGCGTTCATATTGTAATAACGTGGAGATGCCGATTTTGAGCTGGGGTGGATAAGATGAAAGGTCACACGACACCAGGTTATAGTCACAAGGGGATTTCAAATAAACCTGTTGGACTATAATGTGGTGTCGTATGACTTCTCATGTTGTAATTGATCACGCTTCCAGTGGTTAGTGTGAGACAGGGGAGGAGGAGTGGGGGCGGGACGGGGTGTGGTCCTTGGCTATGAAATTGAGCTTTCACAGCAGGCTGTCCCAGAAACTGGACGTGCCGCAACACTCCTAAAGGAGTGCTGATGACCTTTAAGGAGGAATTTGTTCCGCCAGGTTGTGGTAGACATGAATGCAGTGTAACATAAGTCAAAATCTGGTACCTCTTCCAAAGGACATCAGTATCCCATCAGAAAGATAGTACGGTAATGATAACAGATTGGAAGAGGATAAGCTGTTACTATAGTGACAAGATTGAATCAGCACTCGTCAGAAATAAACTCTGCTCCACAGAGCCGTAGAGTGCACCACTGAGACAAATAAAACACCATTACATTAAGGGTTGCAGCAGATCGTGAGTTCAGCCTGTTTTGTTTAATAAGCTGTCATTTTTAGATTGCAGCTCTGAAATTATTGACAAAAACATCCTTTTACCCTGATCAAAATTCCAGTCAGGATCAGCACAGACCTGCTCGGAACAATTGGTCTGTGGAACTCTTATCAACCGAAGTTTCAGTCAGGTTAACCACACGCCAACTGTAAGCTGTTGATTTTTTTTTAAGCCAATTTATGTATTAAAAACATATCAAAGACCAATCGGATTGATAAAAGGCAGAGGCATCAGTGTTGGAGCCGCACCTTAACTGTTCATTATAGACTCGCTCAGAGGGTTAGAGATAATGGCCTTGAAAGATGATTTTTATTTATTGTACTCTATAGACTGGCACCACGATAGCTACATTGTGATAAGTGATAGGAAAGGTACTCATCAACATCAGCTCATTTTCCGCTGTGAACCGTAGCCCCCTTTTCCTGAATTAGAATCCTTGCGGTTCTCCCGCAAGCTAATTTGCTGATTTAAGCAACCTACCTTGCAGTGCTGAGTTTGCAGCAGAACAATGTCAGCTAAAATAAAAGTCGTGCTTATAAACGACAAGCAAAACCTAGCAGTTCCAACTTGTTATTACACAGCGTGATATTACTTTTGTGTGTTTTTTTTAAGCTTTGCTTTGACACAATGAATGACCAATGATATGATTTAGCCGTTAGTATTCAATCAAAGCAGAGTCTGTGTTGCGGTAATTTCAGAATATAAATTTTAAAAGTAAAAGCTACATCATTTTTATTAGTAAGCCATTTGGGGAGATTCTTAGATTATTTTTTGTCCATTCTATGTTATGTCATTAAATATTTCTTACTCCTGTAATTCTGAACCAGTTAACTCAACATATTTTATTGTTGAGCGATTGTACATAATCATGCAGTCTTTTCATGATACCCATGATCAAATGGAACAGATAGTATGAATTTAAGAGTGACAATTCTGGCAGCCAGCTTTGATAAATGATAGCTGTACCTGTGTATCTTGCATCTGTATGTGGCTGTGTGATAATAAAGCCAAGTTATCCACAAAGTCTAAATCTTTTGGTTGTTCTGTGAGGGTCCAGTGTATGTCATTTCTTCTGCCTGATGTTGCTTGTCTCAAAATCCAATCAATCACAAAAAAAATAGGGATGGTGACATTAAGCGGCTTTGTCTCATGCCAGTTTGTACGTTAAATTTATCAGAGAAGGCTCCTCTATGCGAGTCTTGACAGCTCATTTTATCATAGATATTCTTCACGAGGGAGATTATTTTCCCTGGAATGCCATAGCTCACTATCACGTCCACAAAGTGTTTTGGTCATGTTGTCAAATGCCTTCTCATAGTCTACAAAATTAATGTGGATCGATGAGCTCCATTCCAATGATTTTTCGTATACAATCCATAGGGTTTCTATCTGATCCACACATGATCTTGCTTGGGAAAATCCTGCCTGGTTGTCCCTTGAAATATCATTTACTGCCTCTTTCATTCTATCCATATGATGCAGTTCAGTACTTCTCCAGGCACAGAGAGCAAAATTATCCCACAATTGTTGTTGCAAAGACTGAGGTCACCCTTCTTTGGAAACTTCACCACATAACCTGCCTTCCAATCTGATGGTATCCTTTATTTCTCCCTTACTTTCCTCAGGAGTCCAGTATAAAATCTGTCACTTGATGTAAATATCAGCCAAGCTTGGCCTTAACATCAATATAGAGAAAACAAAGATAATGCGAATAAACACCAGAAACACCAGAAGGGCGGCATGGTAGCACAGTGGTTAGCACTGCTGCTTAACAGCACAAGGGATCCGGGTTCGATTCCCAGCTTGGGTCACTGTCTGTGTGGAGTTTGCACATTCTCCTCGTGTCTGCGTGGGTTTCCTCCGGGTGCTCCGGTTTCCTCCCACAGTCCAAAGATGTGCGGGTTAGGTTGATTGGCCATGCTAAATTTGCCCTTAGTGTCCTGAGATGCATAGGTTAGAGGGATTAGTGGGTAAATATGTAGGGATATGGGGGTAGGGCCTGGGTGGGATTGTGGTCGGTGCAGACTTGATGGGCCGAATGGCCTCTTTCTGTACTGTAGGGATTCTATGATTCTATTCTATGATTCTAAGTATTGGTGGGACAGACGAAGATGTAAAGATCAGAATTGGGAAGGTTAGGACAGCATTCATCACTCTCTCCAACATCTAGAAATCAGGAGAGATCACCAAGGCCACAGAGCTAAAAATCTTCAACTCCAAGATAAAGTCTGCCTTCCTTTATGGTTTTGAAACATGAAGGACCACCCAAACAGTATCGATGAAAATCCAATCCTTCACCAACAGTGGCCTTAGAAGGATCCTTAGGATGCGCTGTCCAAATACTATCAATAATATTCGGCTTTGGGAGGAGACAAAACAAGACCCAATGATCCTTCAAATCGAAAGGCGAAAGTGGAATTGGATAGGCCATATTTTGAGGAAACTGCAGAACAACATTCCACAGCAAGCTCTCACATTGAACCCGCAAGGAAAGAGGAAGCAAGGTAGACCAAGAAACATGTGGAGGCAGGATACAGAAAAAGAGATGAGAGCTGAGGGTTTTACATGGTGACAACCAGAGAGTTTGGCCCAAATCAGGATTAGTTGGAGGGAATTTGTCCATGGCCTATGCTCCATCAAGGAGTGAAAAGGCTAAGAACAAGAATACCTGCGTATATGTTGCAATTCTCCACAGTATCAGAGATATGTTATTATAGTGTGTAATGACTTAGCAAATCTCTAAAATGATCTGAACGTTGCCGTATGTTCCTGGAGTGTGGCTGAGCTCTGTAGGCGTGTTATCAATGTGTCATCCTGTCATTGGTATTAGTTCAGAAATAGCGAGTTTGTTCATGATGGTTCAACCTACACTAATTGGTTGGGGTGGTAGAGGACCTCTGGTTCTCCCTGCTTTAATGAACTGTGTGCGGATAAGGGGAAGGCCTTGAATTTGCCTGTGCTTTGATCCATGATCATTCATTTTGCTCCAGTGAACTGAGAATTATTTCATGTAGCATAATACAACTTAAATGAGTATGGTATGATAGGTCGGCCATCAAGCCATTTTACTTATTTTCCTGCAGACTCTTTTACAACCAGGTGTCTATGTTCAATAGGGAAGGGGTGGGCAGTTTAAAAAAATTACTGCGTGAGAGAAATTATTATCCCTTTGTTCTACATACAGTTTCTATTCCTCTCAGTGCTCCTTCCGGCAATTAGCTGTGCAAAAGGTGCATATCACATTTACATCTCATTTATGTGCGAGTTAACAATGTTCCTTGCTGCTTCAGTGTCAGAACGAATATAATCAGTAACGCCAGACTTTACCCTTGAATTTATGCTGACAAAAGTTGCACTCACCGTCTGATGACCCTGGGTTATTTCTAGAATGGGTTACGTGGAAACATAAGGAGAAATAAGTAGCTTTGATCACAAACCATAGGAGATTTGCCAGAATGGTTCCAGGATTGAGGGATTTTACTTACAAAGTCTGTTAACAAGATCTGCCCAAGGAAATCAGACAACCAAGCAACAAAATGGATTCTGCAATGTATTGCTTTTCTATTAACAAAATCCTGGGAGACTATTTCCTGCAAGTAAAACTGCATTATGACAATGGATAAAACATATTAAAACAATCAGATCAGTTTGATTGGTGGGGTCATATGAAGAATTTTAAAAATGTATACATGACTGTTAGAATATATTGGTAGTAATCCAAAACAAATAAAAAACAGAAGAGGGCACTTTTGGTAACAATTCACTGGAAGATTGCAGCACAGACCTTTGAATGTGTCATTTATGGTATTATTCTTCCACAAGTCAGTTCTCTATGTCCCTTTTGCTGCTGTTGTTGCGGTGTAACTTTTTACAATCCTTAATTGAGCAATTCTCCCACTACGTAAAGTGAATTTGATTAATTCTCAATATCTTTCTTCTGATTTATTTCAGCTGTTTTGTGAATATATTGGGCAGAATTTTCCTAAAGTGTCATCACGGCGAGAATACCGAAGCGATCTGTGCCAATCTCTCAGACGCGCTCCTGACCGCAATTGTCTCACACTCAGTCACTTTGTGGGAGAGTGGTGAGGTGCGCGCTGGTACTGGGTGGGGGATAGGGTCTAAACACGCTGGTGAGCCTGGCTTCAGAGTGCTCGGGTGTCATTTTGTAAAGGCGCCTGGATCTCACAGTGCACTGGGAGGCACTCTGCCTCCCCCCATGGACATCAGGAACCCCCCACGCCACCCCCCTCCCATTCGGCTGCGGCATGTATGTTCCCCCATTCCCTGCCCAACGAGGGTCGCCAGCATCTGGGTTCTCTCGATCTGTCCTCCTATCTGATCCCCGGCATGCCCCACATCATGATCCCTTCACTCCTGCATGACCTTCCCCACCCACATGGCCCCACCTGCGCAGCACCCCTCCCCCCCCCCCCCCCATCATAGCCTCCTGTTATAGCCCCCAGTCAGGCTCCATTCCCTTGGTCTGACTCCTGGCACACTGGGAATGCCCAACTGGCACTGCCAGCATGCCTGGTGGCCACTGCCGGGGTGCCCAGTGGGCACTGTCAGTGTGGCAGGTGGGTGCTGCCAGGTGGGCACTGCCCAGTCATATTCCCTGACAACCTAGTGGCTTCACTGGCCTCCAAGCACCTGGTGTGGCCATCGTGCCAGGTCTCTGCTGGTGGAGAGCAGTATTGATTCTCGTTATTCTCGCACCGTGTCCGAAGGTTGGAAGATGCTGTGCGCAGGGAGTCGAATGGACTATGCATATTGAAATTTTATTTTAAATATGCTAATCAGCCTCACACTCTTTTTGGGCGTGATCTGGTTTGCGCCTTTGGAAAGCGATCAGGACGATTGCAAACTGTTCAGCGCTGGGCGCGAAGCCAATTTCTAGGCTCACACGCTATTTTCCCAGCTCGGTGTGATCTACACCAAGTGCGACGAGGTTGGAAAATCGCCTCCATCAATTCAAACACTGACATCTAATGATACATTCGAGGGAACTAAATAGTGAGAAATTCCAAATGCCAACAGTGCGAGGGTGCTGAATAAACACAAAGTAGACATGTTTATATTGTGGAAGTACGCCAGGTTAATAACTTCATCTGTCAGTGTTAATTCAGGTCTCTCACGCTGATGGGCTGCGTAACTTCTTCCATGGAGTCCTCATGCTGCTGTCGCCTGAATTTACTATTCCAAAAGTGAAAGAGTCATCAAAGCACAGAAATAGGACATTCTGTTCATAGAGTCCATGCCGGTTCTGTGTACAGCAATCATTTCCCCTCTCTATCCCCATAACCTTATATGTTTAATTTGACAAGCATCCATCCAATTTGCTTTTGAAATTATTCATTGTCTCTGCTTCAACCAGCCTTGTAGGCAGTGAGTTCCGGGTCATTACCATTTGCTGTATAAAAATATTCCTCCTTACATCTCCTCGACACCTTTTGCCAAAATCTTAAACCTATGTTCCCCACTCCTTGTACCATCAGCGAATGGGAACTCTTCCTTCTCTATCTTATCTAAGAATGTCATGATTGTTTACGCATCAAATCTCCCCTCAATCTCTTTCACTCTAAGAACAACCCCAACTTCTCCAACTTAACCCTATAACTAGAATTGCTCATTCTGGTAAATCTCTTCTGCAATGTCTCTCGGACCCCTCATATCCTTCCAAAAGTGGTGACCAGAACTTTACTCAATACTCTAGTTGTGGCCAAAACCAGAGCTTTACAGTTTCAGCGTAACTTCCCTGCTTTTGTTATGAAGCCTGCAATCAGATATGTTTTGCTAACTATCTCAATATGTCCTGCCACCTTCAAAGATATATGCACATGAACCCCAGGATCCTCTGTCCCTGCACACCCTTTAGAACTGTGCCATTTAGTCTATAATGCCACTCCTTATTCCTTCTGCCAAAGTATATCACCTGACACTCCTCTGCATTAAATTCTATCTCCCACTTGTCTGCCCATTCTGCTAGCCTATCCATGTCCTGTTCCAGTCTATTGGCAACATTCTGTCAACCACACCTCCAAGTATGGAATTATCAACAAGTTTTGAAATTTATTTTGTATTCTGATATCGATGAAGGAGGTCTTGTAGCACAGTGGGGGCATCCCTACCTCTGGGTCAGAAGCTCTGGGTTCAAGTCCCACTTCAGGGACATGACAGCCATGGAAGGTGTGTTCGTAATGTGGCCAAACAGGCTGATTATCAGCCTTTAAATGCTAAGAGTGGGTGAGCTTCCTGCTCAACCATACGGCAGAAGGCAATGGCAAACTACTGCAGTAATTTGCCAAGCATAACGATTGTACATTCTAATGGATGTCTGTGGTTACCATTGTCCTCTTAGGGCATGATACTTTAAGGAGGAGGATTCCAATATCCAAGTCATTTATATATATTATACACAAGCACTGATCCTTGGCAAACACCACTGTCTACCATCCTCCAGTCTCAAAAAAAATTATCAAGACTTACTGTTTACAGTCCTGAGACTAATTTTTAACCCTTCCTATTACAAGAGCCTCAAATTTGTTAACTTGCCTTTTATGCGGCACTTTGTCAAAGACTTGCTTAAAATCAATATAGATAACATCCACAACATGACCCTTCTCTGTTATTTCATCAAAAAAAAATCAAAAAGATTAGTCAAGCACGATCTGCCTTTTATAAATTCATGCTGGTTCTCTTTAATTAACTGAAGCCACTCGAAATGCCTACTGATTTTTTGTTGATTATTGTTTCTAAATGAATCTCTTAAAAATAATTGAACTCAGTATAATTCTATTTACCTTGCATTTTTAAAAGGAGCCCTGATACTGAAACTCTCTCTGTAAAAGCAAGTGAACCCATCCTCCAATACTGTGTTTAAGAGTAATTAGAAAGCTGAATTCCTAATAGGAGCAATTTCAGCTATGAGCCCTCTTGATAGAAAAATTTTGCTTGCTTTTAGGAGGAATTAACAGCACTGATATCTGTGATGAATGGTGTGAAGCGGAGACCACGACAATATTTAAAGCGACATCTTGCACTTAACAGGAATTTTTGTAGACTGAATGGGAAACATCTGTATCGGAATCAAATTTTTTCAAGGTCAAATTGACTTCATGGTCATGGGCAAAAAAAACAAATTAAAGCCTCGGCAGAATGTTAAACTTCCTCAAGACTAATCTACATTGTCTTTAATGTGCTTAAACATTGAGAATCTAATGGTTATCAAATGTTTACAAGAGAAAAACAAAGTCAAAATTTAAGTGTAATGGAAGTGAAAATTGCCCGCTGTTCCTCATTTGGGGGTAATGAACCATTCTTTGGAATTGATTTGACAAAAGCTTTGATCCTTAATTTTTAAATTTGTTCCTAAGTATCTATTTAGTATATATATATTTAAATGTTTAGATCCCTGTCTCAGTTTTTTTAGCTAAATATAATTCTGGTGCAATTAATTTCACTTTCAAATGCCATTTTCTTTGTTTGTACCATTAGCTACAGAGAATAAATCTTGCCAAATAGAACACAAAGATAGAATGTGTATATTCGGGGTTTGGGGAAATAATGAAGCAAATATTAACTCAAGGCAGCTTTTCAGTGGGAAACTGTCTCAGTGAGTTGATGTCCCTCCTAGCAGAGGCAGCAAGGGGCCAGGGTGGTTTTATCTGGTCAACCAAACAGAAGGTTAGCCAATAATATCCTCTATCGAAACAACAAAAAGGTTTTATAATTCAAAATCTTGACACTACAATCGAGCATTTTTATACTTGCATGGGAGTAAATCAGATTAAGGTCATCATGCGAGATCCCACATTTCACTTTTGCATCATTCTTGTTGAGGGTGATGTTATTGTCTCTGAAAGGTCAAAAGCTGCGGCAAACAGCCAGACTTGGCAAGTTAATTAAAATAAATATTTTCATTGCTTTGAGCTCGGACGCAGATTTCACCAAACCTGACTGAAAAATACATAATATGAACGGGAAATGTTACGGGAATGGATAATACAGGACTGAGTCTACATCCTCAACGTTACCTTCGTAAGGAAGCATTCAACAAAAGGCACATCCTTCTCCATAGTGGGAAAGAAAATGGGAATTAGCAAATGAATCATAGTCTCCACTTCCCTTCCCCGTGTGCTGCTAAACATGAACATTGTGCTTGTCTCCTGAATGTGTTTGGTACAAAATATTCTGACATCTAAGCCCTGAGGTAGACCATTGTGAAGATCAGAGAAATCACATACATAACCACTAAACTACTGCAGAAACAAAGAGGTTTGAGTTCATACATTGCTAGTGCACAAAAACACTTTAAATACTTGTAAAAACACTGATGGCATGTTTTCTCGGAACTAAATTGTTGTGTTTGAAGTACCATCTGTTACCGCGACGTGACAGAATGAGCTGGCTATTATCTTTAATCCTATTTTTTTTTCAGACTTTTCGAGGTCTCATGAATTAATCTATGTGTATCTGGATGCCACTTTTGACCGGTGATCCAATTGACAGAATACTTTAAGTGCCTGTACTGTAGGCTGGGCTGAGTCACGATAAGCTACATTTAACTAGTTAATGTGAGCAGCCATGTTTTGCCTGAAAGATTTCAAAAAGCGGAAGATGTGATTTTCAATTAAGCGTGCTTTTCATCAGATGTATCGTGTAAAATTATTTGAATGCGGATTAAAATAACTAAAACATATCGATCACCACTTGGAGTGTTAGGAAACAAGTTCAACTTGCACCCTATTGATCTCTATAACACTGCTATTGATTTCCGCAAGTACAGTATAACCTTTTGTAAAGCTTTGTCACTCTGCTAGGCACAATATCACATCCCTGGTGTATGTTTTTCAGACATTGTATAAATTCACAATAGGCAATTCAACATTTATAGATTCTGATATCATCAACACCAAAACTAATCATCAATAAAAACACATGGATGGCATAAATCACTTCCTTTGTATTTAGCTAACATTCTCATCTGTTTTAAGTATACATTTTTTTTTATGATCAAAGGATCTTTGGGCCCTGAGCTTAGAAGAGGTCCATAAGAAATAGCCATGGGTGCATATGTAAGCTTGTGAAATTTAGCTAGCAAACCTAATTCTTATTTTACAGTCGAATGGTACATGCTGCGGTTATTATTCTTACATCTTGATACAATCATGCACACTGATTCTATGCCTTAAAATTACAGTACAAGCCACTTTTACATTGACTTTATTGTTTCAGTTTGTGCCAACAAAAAATTATGGACACTTCTTCATCAAATATTTAAAAAATAACATCTATCTTGCTTGTACAGATTTACATTTAGTATGTACAGTACAGTCAGGACATCCAATACTTGCTGCATCTTTCTTTTGCACAGCAAAGAAATGATATTATATCTGATGACAAAACTATTTACAACGATAAAACACTGATTAAGAAATCACAACAGTGCAATATACAAACCACAGAGTGTAACAGGCAAGAATAAATTCTGTGACTCATCAAGGGATTGTAAACAAATACTTAATTTAAGACAAATAACCAGGGTATTTAACTGAATGTGAGAAACTGCATCCATTCCATAATGTGAAATGGCAAATGTAATGAATCCATTCTATACACTGATGGGAACTTATCCAATCAAATCTGATATCAATTGTAATGTAATATATATTGTTTCAGCTTATCTTAACACACTCTGATGAAGTTGCAATAGTGTAAAACAGATGATAACAAATTGGCACCCTGACTTACATCTCTCCAAATTTTGATTTCTATTGATTTTACAACCAATTTAAAGCTGATTCATTATTGGCCATCTTACACTATCAACCAGAGTCAACATTACCTCAACAATCTGTTATGGAGACGTTACATATTTTAGTAGCGTCAGTGTGACTCTCAGTCTCATCTGAAGTTCATCTAACCGCCATAGTGTACCTCTGTCACAATAAATTTGTGTTTCAGTCCAATAACTTTGACCACCGAAATAATTTTGTCGAGCCGTTAATCTAAATGGCAAAAGTTCCTAACAGTGCAGTAGTTATTTTTCACAGTGCTGACCCTTATGTTTAGATTGAGATACTATAATATAGAATATCTCATAGCTTTAGATTTATAATTGTTTGTATACAAAGCCTGTATAAGGTACCAGAGGTGTAGTCTTTCAAAAGGCATGATTTGGCTTACCTTTTGATGTTAAACTTTATTCTGGATTTCTCAAATCTACGTGGCTGGATTGGGTGAGAGGCTTTAATGTGTATAAACATTTTGTTCAGTCGACTAAAAGTGCATTTTACACCAAACATCTTTCAAGATATTTCAGAATTCCCATTTTAAATCAAATAAATAGCCTTTACTGGGACTCGCCAGTAGTCTCAAAACAAATTGTTTCCAAATAAGAAAAGCAAGAACATGCTTCTTAACGTATAACTTCTGTTTGTACCTGAGGGGAGCTTGAGATTTTGAAAACACAAGCCAGCAATTTCTTCCATCAGCACTTAAGGGAAAATAGATGAAAGACAAGTTCAAGACAAGAGAGGAAATATGAAAAAAAAAAATCCACTAGTATTTTAAAAGGAGCAAACCATTATGAAAGGCAATAAAGTTAAACATGAAGAACTGAATAAAGAAGGAAACAAACTTGAAAAACAGAACTGATGGAAAATGAATTGAATTGTTGTTAAGAGTTTCTTCAACAAATAAGACCATTGCAAATGAAAATAGCAAAATGGCATAACACTGGGTAATAGCTACTATAAAGGCTCAAACATGATCTTTGGGGAAAAATTGGTTCGCGCCTGAATACAGACACAGGACATGTAGTGTGACTGTAACACAAGCTCCAAGAGGACAGCACAAGATTCACCTGTAATTAGTCCTTGGATCTCATTACCCACAAAACTAGCGATCTGCAAGTGACAATTGAGCATCATGATATGGCTCACCAGCCTGGGCCAGAGCAGGTCTGGCCAGCTCTACAGTCAGGAGCTGCTTTCCATTTGATCCAAGGTTGGAGCTGAAAAGGATGGGGCAAAGTGATGTGCTAGAAGCTCCCAGTACTGTTGTGGAGGAGTTACACTCCTGCTCCTCATTAAGGTAACTGAAAACAAGTTTGCTTGCCTTGACATTCGTGACCTGCATGGGTCCCTTCAAGGAGTGTTGCTTATGTAACAACAATTCAGCTAAAACTAAAGAACTTCCGCAGTTCAAACTCTGTCCAGTTTTTGAACAATTTCGGAACAGGATTATTAAACAAGCATAATGGCCTCTCAATATGCAAGGGCTAAGTCAGGCTTCAGATGGCTGCCAGGGACAGCAGAATATTGCCTTGCTCGATCTACTTCAGGCCCCTTGGATGTAGCCCCACAAAATGGGATTTTGAGAAACAGCAAAAGTGAGGCAGTTTTCACACCGAAGGACATTGAGAAGTTCTCAAAGTGAAGTGTGGTTGATCAGATTCACATGGTACATTCCCTGGTGTGGGTGCTTTGGAGAGATGTCTTTGCCATAGCTTGGCGTTATAAATTGTACAGTCAAGGCCAGCAATTGACTCTATCCAAGCCTGGTTGGACTTTTGATAACGGCGGCCCATTTAGTTCTATCCCAGTCACACCACAGAGACACTGCCCTGGTATAACACTGGTGGAACTTTGCTTCCCGTCCTTTTAAAAGCTGCACTTGTGTTGGGTTGGGTTGGGGGTTGGAGAGGGGACGGAAGGGGGGGGGGGGGGGGGAGATTGATGCTAAAATGGTCAATAGCAGCCACGGTGCGAACATTGCAGTGAGGGGGGAAGGAAGGAGCTGGTCAGCGTGTCCCAAGCGACAAATATCGCCACCTCCTCTTAGGGAGTTCATTGTAAACAGGGAACAAAACGCCTCGCACAAATCGCAACCTCCCCTTTACGCATTAAATCCCTCACTTAATGATTGAGAGAGAGCGAATTGAGTTGACATAAATGAGTGAGCCGGGAGGTGCCCTTGGTTAAAAGTCTGTTCTGTGCGTGTGGACCTTTCCTCAACTGCTCGCAGTTATTCTCCCTCTTTTAGCATCTGGTTAATGTGATGGTGAGGTTCTGGGTTAGGGGGGTGGGTGGTTACACCGACAGTCGGTGGTGTGAAGGGAGGCCGATTGCAAAGTAAACCTGAAGCAATTGTAGAGTTATCCCATTCCTTGCAAGTCCCCGTCCTCAGTGCCATCCATGGCGGGCACTGGCTCCTGGTCACTGGCCCCACTGCCCAAGGAGGACTCGCTGCTGGTACTCTCCCCGGACAGTAACCTGGTGACCCTCAGGTCGGCCCTCAGCGACTGGACGTCGTTGCCGATGCTCATCTCCCCGAGGTTGGTGATGATCTCGGACAGGTCTCGCTGCTGCTGGCTCCTGCCCGAGGGCTCGGCGCTCTCCAGGATGTCCTCGTACTCCAGGCTGAGCTCCAGCTCGGCTCTCTCCTCCTCCTCCTCGCCCAGCAGGTCCTCGGTGATGGAGCCCAGCTTGGGGGCGCTGCGGCTCCTCTCCACCGGCGGCTTGTAGCTGCACTGGCCGTTCAGCAGCTTCCGCAGCGGCACCAGCGGGATGGTCTGCTCGCCGATCAGCCTCTGCTGCTGGTGCCGGGCGTCGTCCCGCCGCTTCAGCCGCTTGAACTCGGCCAGGGCGTTGCTGGAGGTCTGGTAGAGGAGCAGCGCCATGGCCTTCGCCTTCTCGGCTTTGGACACCAGCACGGCGTGGCAGCGCAGCATGACCGCCTTGTGCTTGAGTTCGTGCCGGTAGATCCAGGCGAAGATCCTGGGGGAGCTGGGCTCCGCCACGCAGTAGGTGATCCGGTGCAGGAGGTAGAGGTGGCCCGGTCTCTTCGCCTTGCCGTCCACATGGACCATGCGGATCCCCTGCGAGCTGATGGTCAGCTTCATCTTGGTGCCGTTCTTGCCCTGCTCGCTCTTGGACCAGATTTTGGTGACGGCCACCTCGGCGCAGCCTTCCCCTTTGGACTGGATGGTGGTGGCGTTGCCCAGGTACAGGACGGTGTAGGTGGGATCTTCCCCGGTGATCCTGATCTTCTTCCTCCTGGATTTGAACATGCTGCACACCCGGTTGAGGGCCCCCTCGGTCACCACGTCTGGACAGGCACGGGTGAAGGAAGTGATGGTGTTACAGTTCAGAGCCACCGAGTAACCCAGCTGTTTCGGCTGCTTCTTTTCGATCAAGTCAAATTTATTTTTCTTCCAGGGTAACATCGCTGAGACGGGTAAGATTTTAGACGGTTAAAATATTGGGGAAATCTGCGCAGCCCCCCGCCACCAATCTCCCCATCCTTGCCTCTGTCCGGGTCGCCCTGGGCTCACTGCCTCCAGTCCTCCTGTACTTCTCATGTTGCTGACACTGACTCGTGTTTAAGTTGATACAGTCCCGGGCTGAGAGATGTAAATATAGACTGGAGTGAACCATCCACTCACTGGAACGGGGAGGAGCCACACTGACTCACATATAGGAAGTTATCACAATGAAATATTCCCTTAGAGAGAGAGGACAGAACTCAGTTAACCAATTAAAACCCCTTAAACACTGTGAACATGACCTTGTGGACATTGTGGATTCCGTTGCCTTGTTTTCCCTCCCCAATGCATTACCTTCCATTTCACTGATCTGAGTTCCATTTGTCACTGCTCTGCCCATCTACCCAGTTACTTGATATCACCCTCCACTCCACAGCTTTCTTTCTTACGATCAACTACACAGAGTTTTGTATTATCTGCAAACCTTCTTAATTATGTCCCTAAATCTAAATCACTGACCATGAAATAGAACTGGAGATCTTGCCCGGGACCCAAGACAAGAGGAAATGTTTGGATGGGGTTAGGATTAATTGGAATTTAAATTGTCATTTTTTAAAACAAAATTGCTGTAGTCCTAATCTGGGCTAAAACGGGGAGGTGGTTTTCATGCATTCAGACACCAGGTTGCACAGGAATGGGGAATGGGTTAAGAGTGGGGAAATACAGCTCAGTAGTGAGAAGCAGTGAGATGAACAAGTGAGCTGAGCTCGCCCGGAGCAGCAACAATCAAACGCTGCATCGCCGTAAACCATGCACGGGATGAGCCGTTTTCTTCCTGATCTCTTTCCAATGAGCTCTGCTGGAGATGAGATGTCAGCTCAAGAATTGTATCTGCACTGCCGCCTGCAGTCAGAAACTCTTGTCGGCAGCCGTCCCCCTCTGGTTCAACAAACAGTCATGATGTGGAGATGCCGGCGTTGGACAGTAACAGGCTGCCGGAGAACTCCCTGTCTGCGGAATCCCAATTTGAGTCACTGACTTCAGAGAAGAAGCGAAGTAAAGGGACCATCATTGACGCGACTATCACATAATGTGGCTTTGGAAGATTTGAGATGTATTAGACTGATAAGGTTTACGAAAAGTGGGAGCTCAGTTTAAGTATTAGTGTCACAAGTAGGCTTACATTAGCACTGCAATGAAGTTGCTGTGAACATCCCATAGTCGCCACATTCAGGCGCCTGTTCGGGTACACTGAGGGAGAATTTAGCATGGCCAATGCACCTAACCAGCACATCTATTGGATTGTGGGAGGAAACCCGAGCACCTGGAGGAAATCCACACAGACACAGGGTGACCCTGCACAGTCACCCAAGCTGGGAATTGGACACGGGTCCCTGGCACTGTGAGGCAACAGTGCTTACCACTGTGCCACCGTGTCGCAATATTCTGCTTTCACGAATCTGGTTTTCAGACACAATGTTGTTCAGAAACAATGACACAAACCTCGCTCGGGCGAGGCTCATAAAATCCTGCCCAAGGCCAATGGAGAATTCCGTTCTGCGAGCCGAGGTGGGCATGGTGTTAAAATTCCAGCCAATATTACTTTTGTTGAATTCTCTCTTATCAGTTGCTTATTCCATGAAGATGCATGTAAAAGGGGGTTCATTACTCCTCTCCCTCGCTACTTCCTCAGATATATTTTTCAGATGTTCTTCAGAATTATTGATTAAATGTTTTGTGACAATATTCAGAAATTGGTGGCGACAAATCAATTTTATTTTTATTGAACAACATTTTGAACTGAACTATTTCTGCTGCAATCGAATGGCAGTAAACTCGCAGACAAATCTATAGCTCCATTGATGGCAACCTTCATTACAACATTGATCCTCTGATGAAGACATCTGTTCTTTTACTTCACACAAAATAGGAGAAAGCTAGCACAGGTTTGTTAGGAGAAAATTGTGTTTAGCTAACTAGCTTGAATTTTTTTAAATGAAGTAACAGGGAAGGTTGATGAGGGTAATGCTGCTGATGTGGTGTACATGGACTTCCAAAAAGCATTTCATAAAAGTGACACACGACAGACTTGTGAGCAAAGTTAGAGCTCAAGGGATAAAAGGGACAGTAGCAACATTATTACAAAATTGGTTGAGTGACACGAAGCAGAGAGTAGTGGTTTGCAAATGTTTTTTGGACTGGTGGAGTGTTTGCAATGGTATCCCCCACTGATCCATGTTAGGATCCCCGTTCTTTGCCTCTTTGCCTTCCATAAACCAATTCAGGCTTTGTCCAATCCTGTTAATGCTTCCCACATGTTCTGTAATCACCTGGACCTTGGTGTACAGGGCACAATGTCAAAATTTGTGCATGACACAAAACTTTAAAATATTGTGAACTGTGAGGAGGATAGTAGAACTTCAAAAGAACATGAATAGGTTAGTGGGATGGCGAACAACTAGCAGATGGAATTTAACACAAAGAAGTGCGAAGTGATTCATTTTGGTAGGAAGAACAAAGAAAGACAATAGAATATGAAGGATACAGTTATAAAGAGAGTGCAGGAGCAAAAGATTTATGTTTATGTACATAAATCCTTGAAAGTGGCATGACAGGTTGAGAGTGTAGTAAATAAAGTAGACAACATCCTGGACTTTATCAACAGGGGCATACAGTACAAAAGCAAGAAAGTTATGTTAAATCCATATAAGATATGGATTCGGTCTAAAGAGGATACTATATCCAGCCCTGAGCACCATATATTAGGTTGTGAAGACATTAGAGAAGGTGCAGAAAAGATGCATGAGCATGGTTCCAGGCATTACAAAAAATAGATTACAAAGCTTGGCACTGTTCTCCTTGGAAAAGAGAAGACTGAGCGGAGATTTGATTGAGGCATTCAAAATCATGAGGATTCTGGAGTAGATCGGAAAAAGCTGTTCCCATTATTGGAAGGATCAAGAACCAGAGGATATAAGATAATTAACAAAAGAAGCAATAATAACATGAGAAAAAGTCTTTTCACACAGTGAGTGGTTAGGATCTGGAATGTACTGCCTGAGAATGTGGTGGAGACAGGTTCAATCGAAACATTCAAGTGGGGATTGGGCTATTATTTGAAAAGCAAGAGTGGGCAAGGCTTCAGGGAGTGGCACTGGGTGAATTGCTGCTTTGGAGAGCCAGCACAGATATGACAGGCAGAATGGCCTCTTTCTGTGCTGTAACCATTCTGTGACTCTATGAGTCTATTGCATTGACTTTTATTTTCACCGTTATTGTATATTGCATCTTCTGCTAATTGAAGACATCTCATTATACAAATCTCCAGAGCTGCCAGATCTACAATCAATAAGAAAGATCGATGTGTGAAGTTAAATGATTCATTGTTCAGTTTACACCGGACAGGAGAAGAACAGGAGGATACCAATGGCTTGACACTATTTTCTGAACACTTAGGATGTGGTGAAAGAGCGCCACCTGTTGACGCCTTCAATCATTTATTTACATTTTGCAGACTCTTCAAGCTGTGATTGTTGGACCTGTTTAGTCATTATGATAGCTGGTGTGACTGAGGTGCACGTTAAAAGATGGTGAGCAGAAATAATGTGTAATTTCTATTTTGAGCAATTAGATGAGTGAGTTAAATGGCAATTTGGTGCAGTTTGTCATTTTATGCTAACCTGATCCGTTTAGATATTTTAAAGAATCTGAACATACATAATAGTTTAAAAGAATACGCAACTTGTTAATGGAGGTAATAGCACACAAAGAGCTGTTAAAATCATTTCCACCTGTTTCAGATTCTATGCAAATCATGTTGAATCTGAAATAAACAGCTTTTAAGTCATCAAAGTAGAATTTCCAGCACTATGTTTAGATGAAGCTGTCCTTTATCAACAAATTTGCCCTTAAAATATTTCATTTTATTATTCGCAAACCTACTAATTATGTAATTATCATTAGCTTCCAAAAATAAGAAATAATTTGCATTTATAAATGGCCTTTCGTGACAAGAAAATGTCCCAAAGTGTTTCACAGCCAATGAAGTATTTTTAAAGCACAGTCATTGTTGTAAACCCTTGGAATCTTTTGGCTTTATTCATTGAGCAAGTGTCTTGATTCTCAAACTTTGTCTACTTTAAATAAAACACAATTAAAGTAAAGTTTCTTTATTAGTCACAAGTAAGGCTTACATTAACACTGCAAGTAAGTTATTGTGAAATTCCCCTAGTTGTCACACTCCGGCACCTGTTCGGGTCAATGCACCTAACCAGCACGTCATTCAGACTGTAGGAGGAAACTGGAGCACCCGGAGGAAACCCACACAGACATGGGGAGAATGTGCAAACTCCACACAGACAGTGACCCAAGCCGGGAATTGAACTCGGGTCCCTGGCTGTCTGAGGCAGCAGTGCTAACAACTGTACCACCGAATTGGTCCCAAATCAGATCTCACCAACAATTTAGGTTCTGGCCAAGGATGGTAACATACTGGATGGCCTATAAATCAATGAAGAGGAGGTATTGGAGAAATTGTCTGCATTCAAAGCTGAGAAGCCACAAAAACTAGATGGGAGAAAAGTAATGGTGGAAATTGTGGAGAATCTAGCCATAATCTTCCAATCCTCCATTAATACAGGAATCATTTCAAAAGATGGAGAATTGCAAATGTCACATCCTTGTTCAAATAAGTGTGTATGGATAACCCCAACAGTTATTTCAACAATGGTGGGTGGAAAATCTTTCTGATAATCCAGGAACAAATTAATAATCGCTTGAACAAGTGTGGATTCATTATGGAAAGCCAGCATAGATTTGATAAAGGAAACTCATGTTTAACTAACTTAATTGAATTTTTTTGGTGAGGTAACAGGGAGGGTTGGTGAGCATAATGCAATTTTGTAATGTACAGGCTTCCAAAAGGCATTTGATAAAGTGTTATGTAGTTGGCTTGTCAGCAAAGTAGGAATTAGTGGAATAAAAGTGGCAGCATGGATACAAAGTTGGCTGAATGACAGGAAACAATAGTTGTGAACAATTATTTTACGGACAAAAAAGTAAAGTAAAGTAAAAGGACAAGAGGTATGTATATAGTCAAATTTTGCAGCGATCAGTATTAGGTGCACTCCTTTTCTTGATCTTTCTTAATGGCCTAAACATAGGTACGCTGGGCACAGGTTCAAAATTTCCAGATGGCTCAAAAACCTGGAAGTATTGTGACCTGTGAGGAGCATAGTGATAGACTTCACAAGGACATAGGCTGGTGGAATGGGTGGACATGTGACAGGTGAAATTTAATGTAGAGAAGTGTGAAGTGATGCACTTTGGTAGAAGGAACAAGAAGAGGCAATGTAAAATAAATGGCACAATTCTGAAGGGGGTTTGGGTACAAGAACAGACAGACCTGGGGTATTTGTGCACAAATCATTGAAGGCGGTAGGGCAGAAAGTGGTCAAAAAGCAATCAGGGATCCTAGACATTATAAATAAAGGCATAGAGTACAAAAGCAAAGAAGTTATCATGAACCTTTATAAAACACTCGTTCAGCTTGCACCGTGATTTAGGAAGAATGTGAGGGCTTTAGAAAGAGTGCAGAAAATATTTACAAAAGTAGTGCCAGAAATGAAGGACTTCACTAACATGGATAGATTAGAGAAACTGGCACTGTGCTCCTTAGAGAGGAGAACGTTGGGGGGGGGGGGGGAGGGGAGGGGGGGGGGTGGATTTGATAGAGGTGTTCAAAATAATGAGTGGTCTAGACTGATTAGATGGAGAGAAACTGTTCCCTTCAGTGGAAGGATTGAGAAGCAAAGGATATCAATTCAAGGTAATTGGCAAAGGAATCAATAGTGACGTGAAGGAATCCTTTTTGTGCAACTAGTGATTAGGATCTGGAATGTACTAGCTTAGAGTGTGTGGAGGCAGAAACAGTGGAGCTTTCAAAAGGAAATCAGAGAAGCACCTGAACAAAAAAAATAAATTTGCAGGGCTGTAGGGAAAGGGCAGTGTCGTGGGATTCATTTGGGTGTTATTGCAGAGAGCCAGCATGAACATGGTGGGTTGAGTGGCCTCCTGTGCTGTAACCATTCCATGATCCTATTTTACGGCTCAGTCTACTTGATGATTCTGACAGCCAGATGAGGTTATTCTATATACTTAAGGCAGTAGCCTATTGAGAGAGTACAGTTCAATAGTGGTGAGCATACCCAAAGATCATGAAGTGTGAGTTCAGAATCTGTTTTCACCTCCTATCCTCTGCCAGTTTGTGCTGTCAGGGCTGGCAAATTAAACGATTTGTACATAGATTGTCATTTCAATTAAACATTGGGAAGACTAAAGTCATTGTTTTTGATCTCTTCCCCACACTCCATTTTTTTTCAAAAATTTACTTTATTCATAAAACTTATAAAAATATATTAGATATCAGTTCAAAGTTGACATTGCATAAAATGAAAACCACATCAATTTATTTTAACACACTAAATGGGTATGTACTCTGAAGTACTTCATACACTTACAATTACAGGTTATATTTGCAATCTTAATTTCATGTCAAACATATGGTCCAAAGGGTTTCACACGATTTCTTGTCCCTATGTGTACTATGGTTGAAAGGCCTTAGACAGTGGCTGTTAGCATGACTGGTCCCACTGAGTTTTAGTGCATCTCTCAGCATTCAGTCCTGAACCTTGGAATGTGACAGGCTGCAAATTTGGTCCATTCACTGGAAGATCAGCATTAAAGAGTGTCTTTCACGGTGTTGATGGTCCTTCAGCAGCAGTAGATGTTTCTCTTGGTTTGTGTCCCTGGAAACAGCCTGTATAGCAAAAGAGTCCTGTATAAAAATGGAATCTTCACTTCCACCTGTTTCTCAATTCAGTTTCTTTCAGAATCTTTATTCCATGATCATTGACTGCTCCTTAGACTTGTTCAATTCATTCAATAATCCGCAATCCATTTCTTAGAATTTTCCTTGCCTGCTTTTAAAGCCTGGGTTTGCTCTTGCGTACTGCTCATTTCCTTTATCATGTTCTTCAGATTGGATCGCGTTGCCACCATTTCTTGGGTGTTGGTTGTTCAAGCTGCATTCAACTAATTGTTCTGATTCATCCGCAATTCCTTCTTCTGCTCCAGGAATTTGTCACGATACTTAATAGACATCTGATACCAGGGGCGGAATTTTGCCATCCCACCCACCATGGGAATCAAAGCGGGTGGGATACGGACCATGAAATGATCCACTGACCTTGGGCGGGATTTTCTGGACTTGGAGCGAGCGCATCCTGCTCTTGAAGTTTACCGAGTTCCAATTGAAGACTTATTAATGTTGAATATGTTTGTGCATGTTTATAATTTAGATGTTTCAAGTCCTCTTTCAAGCGTTCTACTTCCTGTAAGCAACACTTCAGTGCTCTCACCAGGTGTTATTTTACATTTTAAAAAATCACCTTTCATCCGTGAATATTGGTTTTCTGCACTGAACAGCGTTTCTTTAGCCAAGCCTGGTTCCTTCGTGCTATCCTCCAAGCTCTCGTTCTGTAAGTTTACTTCTGCTAATTGGTTCCGAGTGTCATTACACTATTTTGTGAGAACTTCAGCTTTCAATTGGGTATGTGGCAGAAGTGGTAGGAACTCTATTTTTTGACTGTTGAATTAGAGCTGTAAGTTTTCTGCTGTCTATTGCTCCTGCACACTGAAATCTTCAGCTTCTCCTTTTCCTCCCGCAGTTCCAAAACTCTGTTGTTCAGCAGTGTTTTCATAGTCTCAAACACTTTCAACAGGAATCTACTGTAACTGTAATCCCTCGTTCAATGCCTGATTGCAGCCTAGCACTTTCTTCCTGTGCTCTTCCACTTTGCTGTTTGACCTCTGCATACTTCCTCATCACTTTGTCCAGGTGCCCACCCTCACGCCCATATAATATTCAAACTTGCTTTCCATTTCTTCATATATATCTTTGGAAATGTAGGGGCAAATTTTCCCATTCCTCCCATAGCGGGCAAGGAGCGGAACATGGAAATGTCCGTTGACCTCGGACAGGATTTTCCAGTTTCAGGGCAAGCTCAGCCGAAAAATCCTGCCAGTAATGTTTTTCCAAATTTTCTTCCAAATCTCTGACTGTTTTCTTCAGCTCTGCTTACCTCTTACCTCTTGACTTTCTCCTGAAATATCAAACTTTGCCACATCCTCTCTGTGAACTGCCTCTTCAGCTCTTTCAGAGTAGCATTAAATTCATGTTGCTTCTCTTCATAATTTTTCCAGAGGAATAAACTTTGACCTGAGGAATCTTTAGAGCATGTGAAACTCTGTTCTTTGCAAAGCTGAATTGTTTCCTCTTGGATTATCTTGTAATTTAATGAAGTATCCTCAGCTTTGTTCTGCTGTTCCTCAATCCTGCTGTTTAAAGCAGTCTTCATTTATCCATGCTATTGAACTGTTATGCACTCTTTTTGCATTTAATCGTGAAGGACAATCAGCTATTTTTTTCAACTGTTCATTTTCTTATTCAGCTCATCTGATCACTCTGCACTTCCGTGCATTGTTTTGTCACTACTGATAGTTCTAGTGCAGCTTTTTCTGAAGTAATCACCAAACCTTTTTCAACTCATGTTTTTCCAGGGGCTTGTATTGATGCTTCAAAGAGTCTTTCAAGGCAGCAATTTCTTTGAGTACATTTTCTGTCTGCTGTTGTGCCTGGTTGTACTTCTCGTTGAGTTCTGCCAACTCCCTGTTCGGTTTGGCAATAATGAAATTCAGAGTTGCTATTTTCTCCTTTTGGAGATATGGAGTCATAGAGTCATAGAGTTTTCCAGCACGGAAAGAGTCCCTTTGGCCCATCGTGTTTGTGCCGGCCATCAAACACCTATCTATTCTTATCCCATTTTCCAGCACTTTGTATGCAATGGCATTTCAAGGGGTACATGTTCATAGCTCCTTGAAAGTGGAGTCACAGATGGACAGAGTGGTGAAGAAGGCATTCGGCATGCTTGGTTTCATCGGTCAGAACATTGAATACAGGAGTTGGAATGTCTTGTTGAAGTTGTACAAGACATTGGTAAGGCCACACTTGGAATACTGTGTGCAATTCTGGTCGCCCTATTATAGAAAGGATATTATTAAACTAGAAAGAGTGCAGAAAAGATTTACTAGGATGCTACCGGGACTTGATGGATTGAGTTATAAGGAGAGGCTGGATAGACTGGGACTTTTTTCTCTGGAGCGTAGGAGGCTGAGGGGTGATCTTATAGAGGTCTATAAAATAATGAGGGGCACAGATCAGCGAGATAGTCAATATCTTTTCCCAAAGGTAGGGGAGTCTAAAACTAGAGGGCATAGGTTTAAGGTGAGAGGGGAGAGATACAAAAGTGTCCAGAGGGGCAATCTTTTCAAACAGAGGGTGGTGAGTGTCTGGAAAAAGCTGCCAGAGGTAGTAGTAGAGGCGGGTACAATTTTGTCTTTTAAAAAGCATTTAGATAGTTACATGGGTACGATGGGTATAGAGGGATATGGGCCAAATGCGGGCAATTGGGATTAGTTTAGGGGTTTAAAAAAAAAGGGCGGCATGGGCAAGTTGGGCCGAAGGGCCTGTTTCCACGCTGTAAACCTCTATGACTCTAAGTGCTCATCTAAATGCTTCTTGAATGTTGTGATGGTTCCCACCTCTACCATCCTTTCAGGCAGTGAGTTCCAGATTCCCACTACCCTCTGGGTGAAAAAGCTTTTCCTCAAATCCTCTCTAAATCTCCTGCTCCTTACCATAAATCCATGCCCCTTGGTTACTGACCCCTCTATCAAGGGGAAATGTTTCTTCCTAAATACCATACCTTTATCCCTCATAAATTTATAGACCTCGATGACAGCTCCCCTCAGCCTTCTAGGCTGTATGGAAAAAAAAACTCAGCCTATCCAGCCTCCCTTCATAACTGTTCTGTACTGAGGCTGCACACTGCTTAGATTTTTGATGACTCTATTCTTCTCAACATTCAGCCTCTGTGTTTCTTTTGAAGTCTCCTTGTAACATAGTGAGCCTCACAAAGTTGACTGTGCAGATCTTGAACAGTTTGGTTAATTGAACGCTTTAGGTTATCATGCATGTTCAAAGCTACAAATCCTGCTTGAATCTTGTGCTTCAAGTCCTACAATTCAGTTTTGATATGAACAAAGAACAAAGAACAATACAGCCCAGGAACAGGCCCTTCGGCCCTCCAAGCCCGCGCCGCTCCCTGGTCCAAACTAGACCATTCTTTTGTATCCCTCCATTCCCACTCCGTTCATATGGCTATCTAGATAAGTCTTAAACATTCCCAGTGTGTCTGCCTCCACCACCTTGCCTGGCAGTGCATTCCAGGCCCCCACCACCCTCTGTGTAAAATACGTCCTTCTGGTATCCGTGTTAAACCTCCCCCCCCTCACCTTGAACCTATGACCCCTCGTGAACGTCACCACCGACCTGGGAAAAAGCTTCCCACCGTTCACCCTATCTATGCCTTTCATAATTTTATACACCTCTATTAGGTCACCCCTCATCCTCCGTCTTTCCAGTGAGAACAACCCCAGTTTACCCAATCTCTCCTCATAACTAAGCCCTTCCATACCAGGCAACATCCTGGTAAACCTCCTCTGCACTCTCTCTAAAGCCTCCACGTCCTTCTGGTAGTGTGGCGACCAGAACTGGGCGCAGTATTCCAAATGCGGCCGAACCAACGTTCTATACAACTGCAACATCAGACCCCAACTTTTATACTCTATGCCCCGTCCTATAAAGGCAAGCATGCCATATGCCTTATTCACTACCTTCTCCACCTGTGACGTCACCTTCAAGGATCTGTGAACTTGCACACCCAGATCCCTCTGCGTATCTACACCCTTTATGGTTCTGCCATTTATCGTATAGCTCCCCCCTACGTTTGTTCTACCAAAATGCATCACTTCGCATTTATCTGGATTGAACTCCATCTGCCATTTCTTTGCCCAAATTTCCAGCCTATCTATATCCTTCTGTAGCCTCTGACAATGTTCCTCACTATCTGCAAGTCCAGCCATTTTCGTGTCGTCCGCAAACTTACTGATCACCCCAGTTACACCTTCATCCAAACAGCAGAGGTCCCAATACAGAGCCCTGCGGAACACCACTAGTCACAGGCATCCAGCCGGAAAAAGACCCTTCCACTACCACCCTCTGTCTTCTGTGACCAAGCCAGTTCTCCACCCATCTAGCCACCTCCCCCTTTATCCCATGAGAGCCAACCTTTTGCACCAACCTACCATGAGGGACTTTGTCAAACGCTTTACTAAAGTCCATATAGACGACATCCACGGCCCTTCCCTCGTCAACCATTCTAGTCACTTCTTCAAAAAACACCACCAGGTTAGTGAGGCATGACCTCCCTCTCACGAAACCATGCTGACTATCGTTAATGAGTTTATTCCTTTCTAAATGCGCATACATCCTATCTCTAAGAATCCTCTCCAACAACTTCCCTACCATGGACATCAATCTCACCGGTCTATAATTTCCTGGGTTATCCTTCCTACCCTTCTTAAATAACGGGACCACATTAGCTATCCTCCAATCCTCTGGGACCTCACCTGTGTCCAGTGATGAGACAAAGATTTGCGTCAGAGGCCCAGTGATTTCATCTCTCGTCTCCCTGAGCAGCCTGGGATAGATTCCATCAGGCCCTGGGGATTTGTCAGTCTTTATATTCCCTAAAAAACCGAACACTTCCTCCCTTGTAATGGAGATTTTCTCTAACGGGTCAACACTCCCCTCCAAGACACTCCCGGTCAACACATCCCTCTCCTTTGTGAATACCGACGCAAAGTATTCATTTAGGATCTCCCCTACTTCTTTGGGCTCTAAGCATAATTCCCCACTTTTGTCCCTGAGAGGTCCGATTTTTTCCCTGACAACCCTTTTGTTCCTAACGTATGAATTAAATGCCTTGGGATTCTCCTTAATCCTGTCTGCCAAGGACATTTCGTGACCCCTTTTTGCCCTTCTAATTCCTCGTTTGAGTTCTTTCCTACTTCCTTTGTATTCCTCCAGAGCTCCCTCCGTTTTTAGCTGCCTGGACCTAACATACGCCTCTCTTTTCTTTTTGACCAATCCCTCAATTTCCCTGGTTATCCACGGTTCTCGAATCCTACCCTTCC
Organism: Mustelus asterias; assembly: GCF_964213995.1. NCBI lineage: Eukaryota > Metazoa > Chordata > Chondrichthyes > Carcharhiniformes > Triakidae > Mustelus > Mustelus asterias. The sequence continues at coordinate 36,482,409 of NC_135803.1, forward strand.
TATCCTTCTTTTTTACAGGCACATGCCTATCCTGCAGCCCTAACAACTGTTCCTTAAAAGACTCCCACATGCCAGATGTGGATTTACCCTCAAACAGCATCTCCCAATCAACAGCTGCCAATTTCTGCCTAATCCCACTAAAGTTAGCCTTCCCCCAATCCAACACCTTACCCTTGGAACACCACTCATCCTTTTCCATCACTATCCTAAAACTAACAGAATTGTGGTCACTATTTACCACATGTTCCCCTACCGAAACATTGAAGACCTGACCGGGCTCATTCCCCAGTACTAGGTCCAGTATAGTCCCCTCTGTAGTTGGGCTATCTACATATTGTTCCAAAGAACCTTCCTGTACGCATTTTACAAATTCCTCCCCATTCAGACTCCCAGCCCTACACGATTTCCAGTCTATACCAGGGAAATTGAAGTCTCCCACTACAACAACCCTATTTTTCCTGCACCTATCCATTATCTCCTGACATATCCGTTCTTCCACTTCCCTTGGGCTGTTGGGGGGCCTGTAGTATACCCCCAACATAGTGACTGCGCCCTTCCTGTTTCTGAGCTCCACCCACAGTGACTCGTTACACGACCCCTCTGAATTGTCCTCCCTCTGCGCCGCTGTAGTATGCTCTCTAACTAATACTGCTACTCCCCCACCTCCTCTGTCTCGCCTAAAACACTTGTACCCCGGAATGTTCAGTTGCCAGTCCTGTCCCTCTTTCAACCAAGTCTCTGTCACCGCAACCACATCCAAATTCCTCGTAAGCATTAAGGCCCTATGTTCGTCTGTCTTACCTGCTACGTTCCTTGCAGTGAAGTAGATGCACTCCAGACCTCCAGGCCCAGTGAGGTCATCCTCCCCCAGAGTGCTCTTCTTCTTTGCCAGCCTTGTCCTGGCCCCAAGCTCGTCCCCAGCCTCTACACTTGTAGACAGAATCTTTTGATCCCCACCCTCCGCCATATTAGTTTAAACCCACCTGAACTGCACTAGCAAAACTCCCAGCCAGGATATTCGTGCCCTTCCAATTTAGTTGTGACCCGTCCTTCTTGTACAGGTGCCCTCCTCTCTTGAAAACTTCCCAGTGATCCAGGAAAATGAAGCCCTCCCTCCTGGACCAGTTCTTTAGCCAAGCATTCAATTGTACTATCTCCCTATTCCTAGCCTCACTGGCCCTAGGCATTGGGAGCAGCCCAGAGATTGCCACTCTGGAGGCCCTACCTTTTAGCCTATTTCCCAACTCCCTGAATTGCTCTCGTAGGATCCCCCTGCTCTTCCTATCTACGTTATTTGCACCAATGTGTACAATGACATCCGTTTCTTTATCCTCCCCTTTTAATATGCTTCCTATCCGCTCGGAGACATCCAGTACCCCAGCACCAGGTAGACAGACTACCATCCTGGAGTCCTGTTCGCACCCACAGAATCGCCTGTCCGTGCCTCTAACCGACGCGTCCCCAACCACTACTGCTCTCCTAATCCCTCTCTTTCCTTTCCGGGCCACAGAGCCTGACTCTGTGCCAGTGACCTGGTCACTGTGGCTTACCCCTGGAGAGTCATCCTCCTCCACACTATCCAAAACAATATACTTGTTTTGGAGGGGGACAGCCACAGGTGACCCCACCACTAATTGCTCACTCCCCTCCCCTCTCACACCTGTCGCCGAGCCCTTCCTATTATGAGAGACAGCCACTGGAATACTCTCTGGTAGGTTACCCTTATGACCTTTACTCCTCCTAACTGTGACCCACTTGTCTTCCCCCTGAGGCCCCGGTGTAACTACTTGCTTATAACTCATGTCTATTTGTCTCTCATTCTCCCTGACTAGACTAAGGTCATCAAGCCGCTGCTCCAGTTCCCTGACGCGGTCCCTCAGGAGCTGCAGTTCCACGCACCTGGCGCAAATGTGAACCTCCGGGCGGCTAGGTGTTTCCGGGAACTCCCACATCCCACACCGAAAGCAACAAACTGGCCCATCACTCATAGCTACCCTTTTCCTTTATAGGAATGGAAAAAAAAAACCTACCCCGCTTCGCCCTTTCCCCCGAAGCCCTGTGAGCCAAAGCTCTTACATTTTTCAATCCTATTTCTGTCTTTTATTTCTCCACCTGCAGCAGATCTTTGTACTTGTCCTTCACCTTGGATTCACTGTTAGACAGGTCTGTCTCCTGCAGAGTCTTAGCTTGTTTCAGTTTGGTAATTGTGCTCCTTGTGGCTTCATTGTCCATTCGCAGCTTGGAATGTGCTAAGGCTTTGCCTTCAGTCAGAATCAGCTGGCTCAGTACTGCCACCTGCTGTTGCAATTTGGGTAATGTATTGGCATCATCAAAAAGATCTATTTCTGAGACTTTCTGTCTTCTGCACTTTTATCGCGCTGACATGGCCTGCCATCCTCATGTGGTTTGCCTGGTATTGTCTCTTTACCTTGCATCACTTCATTGGGGATGCTCATTTCTAAGCTCCGTGCACTCCACAACTTCAAGATTAAAATATTTATCAAAGGCTTTTAATATTTCATCAAAGCCAGCTGAAAGTCGATCAATGCCTTGCGTTAGGATTACGCCATCTGCAAATTCTCCAAACGAGTATAAAAACGTATTAATTTGGACTTGATCTGATTTCCTATTTTAGTCCTGATGCGCCCTGGTAAATTAAAAAAATTATTCTCCAACATGCCCAACTTTGCCCAGGTTTGGCCTTTGGATCAGCTCAAATTGATCTGGTAGGATTGATTTGTCACCCATGGTCCCATTTTAGCTCGGGGGAACACAACTTTAAATGTTGTTGCATTTTTTAAGATGGTCCTGCAGTAACCTTTTTCACTTCTTCCTGCGCTCCATGGCAATCTCAAAGGGATTTTCTGCAGTGATTCTTGAAATCAAAGGTTAGGGCCCTTTAGAATGTTTTCGGTGTATTTTAACCTAATTATAGGTGATTCCTGACTTTGGTTGAATTTTTAAAACTTTATCTTTTTACCAGCCTTAAAAATTGTATGGCGCCGACCCTGTTACAGTGATTAGCGAAACGGACTGTTCTGACTGATTAATGGCTTGAAGATTTTTACAGGCAGCCACGGTACTGAATGTTTGCTCATCCTTGCTGGGTCCTTTGACTCAGCAATTGGTGGGGATTCACAATGGACCTCCACCTGCTCGAGTGTTGTCCTTTGGCTGCACAGTGGATTTTTCTTCTGCCCTTCAGCCTCCACATCTGCAGTGGAACTTCCTTTTATGATCTCCAGCTGTGTCTTCGGTTCAGGTGCATTCCATTCAGGTCAGGATGCTGTTCCTTTAAGTGTCTCAGATTCTGGGCTCATTCACCGGCGTCTCTGGAGTTCTGGCTTTCATTAACTGCCATCATGTTGTAGGCTTTGTTCAGTAGGTTTCATGAAGAGGTTCAAAGGCTTGTAAGACTGAACATTAAGTGTTTATTGGAAAACAGTGGTAGAATCAGACAGAATCAGCTGGATTAACGAAAGGGAAATCGTGCTTGCCTACTGGAATTCTTTGAGGATGTAGGTCATAGAGTTGATGCGGGAAGGGGGGCAATGGATGAAGGTTATCTGGACTTTCAGAAGTCTTTTGACAAAGTCCCACATAAGAGATTAGCATGTGAAATTAAGTTTGAGTTACTGTGAAAATCCCCACACTCTGGCGCCTGTTCTAGTATATTGAGGGAGAATTTAACACTTAACCAGCATGTCTTTCAGACTGTGAGAGGGAACCAGAGCACCCAGGAGAAACCCATGCAGACACAGGGAGAACATGCAGATACCACACAGAGAGTGACCCAAGCTGGTGAATTGAACTCGGGTCCCTGGCGCTGTGAGGCAGCAATGCTAACCACTGTACCACTGGGGCTAAAGGATCAAAGGATATGGGGGAAACGTGGGAACAGGCTACTGAGTTAGATGATCAGCCATGATTGTAATGAATAGCAGAGTAGTCTTGAAGGGCTGAATGGCCTTTTCCAGCTCCTATTTTTTATGTTTCTATGAATATCTTTCTGTCCATCTTTCTGCAGTCACATCATTTGTAAACCACTACAACTGGTCAAATTGCTTGCGAACCATGGATCTATACTGTTCAAAATATTAAAGGGATTTGATAAAGTAGAAACAGGCCTGATGTTGGAAATCAGAAGAAATTGGGGACACTAAGGTTAGAGATATCCATTGTAAAGTCAATAAACACACATTGCACAGTGAAAATCAGGACTCCCCTCCCTTAAAAGCGTGTGGGCGCTGATTGATTTGATGTTTTCAAGATTGAATCATATTTTTTTTCTGAGGTCAGGATATCAAAGGATATGAATCTAAGATGAGGAAATTTAGATACAGATCAGACAATGAATGGTCTACTCCTCTACCCACCCTCGAGCTGGCCTACAATTCATATGATTTTAACCCCACAAAGAGACATTTGTATTGCATCAAATAATGTGATTCCCCCCAAACATCCCTGCAGAACTTTCTGAACAGGAACATACTGATTCAATTTGAAATGTCCAGATCGTTCCTGATAATATTTCTTTAAAACAGAACAAACTGACAGAGGAGAAAGGAATTTGAAAGATCAAAGACTGCAGTTTCAACAAGGGAGCACTTTGCTGAGGATTCTTGAACTGAGCACCCGGAACCTTTGAGTCGCAGCTGCTGGAGCCGCCGGGAGGATTTGCTCGCGGAACTCAGCCGCGGCACGTCACTGCGTCACCGGGGGGGGGGGGGGGGAACGCAGCCAGGAGCCGCTGCGGCTGCGCCTGCGCAGAGCCGAGGGGGTGATGGGCAAGAGGAAAGGCGCCGGGAGTCTGGGCCGCGCGCTCATCAAAGACCAGAACCAGGCCGGGAGGAGGCTGCGGAAAATCGACTGCTGGGTGAGCGGCCTCACACTGACCTCCTCCCCGGGTAGCAACCCGCACATTCTAACCCCCCACCCGCAAACTGCCCCCCCCCCCCCCGCAAACTCCCCCCCCCCCCAAACTCCCCCCCCCCCCCGCAAACTCCCCCCGCCCCCGCAAACACCCCCCCCCCGCAAACTCCCCCCCCCCGCAACTCCCCCCCCCCGCAAACTCCCCCTCCCCGCAAACTCCCCCCCCCCGCAAACTCCCCCCCCGCAAACTCCCCCCCCGCAAACTTCCCCCCCGCAAACTTCCCCCCCGCAAACCCCCCCCGCAAACTCCCCCCCCCGCAAACTCCCCCCCCCCGCAAACTCCCCCCCCCCCGCAAACTCCCCCCCCCCCCCCCCCCCGCAAACTCCCCCCCCCGCAAACTCCCCCCCCCCGCAAACTCCCCCCCCCCCCCGCAAACTCCCCCCCCCGCAAACTCCCCCCCCCGCAAACTCCCCCCCCCCGCGAACTCCCCCCCCCCGCAAAACTCCCCCCCGCCCCGCAAACTCCCCCCCCCGCAAACTCCCCCCCCCCGCAAACTCCCCCCCCCCCCCACAAACTCCCCCCCCCCGCAAACTCCCCCCCCCCCCGCAAACTCCCCCCCCCGCAAACTCCCCCCCCCGCAAACTCCCCCCCCCAGCAAACCCCCCCCCCCGCAAACTAACCCCCCCGCAAACTAACCCCCCGCAAACTCCCCCCCCCCGCAAACTCCCCCCCCCCGCAAACTCCCCCCCCCGCAAACCCCCCCCCGCAAACCCCCCCCCGCAAACTCCCCCCCCCGCAAACTCCCCCCCCCCCCGCAACCTCCCCCCCCGCAAACTCCCCCCCCCCCGCAAACTCCCCCCCCCCCGCAAACTCCCCCCCCCCCGCAAACTCCCCCCCCCCCCCAAACTCCCCCCCCCCCCCCGCAAACTCCCCCCCCCCCCCCGCAAACTCCCCCCCCCGCAAACTCCCCCCCCCGCAAACTCCCCCTCCCCGCAAACTCCCCCCCCCCGCAAACTCCCCCCCGCAAACTCCCCCCCCCGCAAACTCCCCCCCCCGCAAACTCCCCCCCCGCAAACTCCCCCCCTCGCAAACTCCCCCCCCCCGCAAACTCCCCCCCCCGCAAACTCCCCCCCCCGCAAACTCCCCCCCCCCGCAAACTCCCCCCCCCGCAAACTCCCCCCCCCCCCGCAAACTCCCCCCCCCCGCAAACTCCCCCCCCCCCGCAAACTCCCCCCCCCGCAAACTCCCCCCCCCCCGCAAACTCCCCCCCCCCCGCAAACTCCCCCCCCCCCGCAAACTCCCCCCCCCCCCCCCGCAAACTCCCCCCCCCGCAAACTCCCCCCCCCGCAAACTCCCCCCCCCGCAAACTCCCCCCCCCCGCAAACTCCCCCCCCCACAAACTCCCCCCCCCCCCGCAAACTCCCCCCCCCCCCCCCCCCCCCGCAAACTCCCCCCCCGCAAACTCCCCCCCCCAGCAAACCCCCCCCCCGCAAACTAACCCCCCGCAAACTAACCCCCCGCAAACTCCCCCCCCGCAAACTAACCCCCCCGCAAACTCCCCCCCCCGCAAACTCCCCCCCCCGCAAACCCCCCCCCGCAAACCCCCCCCCCGCAAACTCCCCCCCCCGCAAACTCCCCCCCCCCGCAAACTCCCCCCCCGCAAACTCCCCCCCCGCAAACTCCCGCCCCCCGCAAACTCCCCCCCCCGCAAACTCCCCCCCCCCGCAAACTCCCCCCCCCGCAAACTCCCCCCCCCCCGCAAACTCCCCCCCCCAAACTCCCCCCCCCGCAAACTCCCCCCCCCCCCGCAAACTCCCCCCCCCGCAAACTCCCCCCCCCCCCGCAAACTCCCCCCCCCCCGCAAACTCCCCCCCCCCCCCGCAAACTCCCCCCCCAGCAAACCCCCCCCCCCGCAAACTAACTCCCCGCAAACTCCCCCCCCCGCAAACTCCCCCCCCGCAAACCCCCCCCGCAAACCCCCCCCCCGCAAACTCCCCCCCCCCCCCCGCAAACTCCCCCCCCCCCCGCAAACTCCCCCCCCCCCCCCCGCAAACTCCCCCCCCCCGCAAACTCCCCCCCCCCGCAAACTCCCCCCCTGCAAACTCCCCCCCCGCAAACTCCCGCCCCCCCCCGCAAACTCCCCCCCCCCCGCAAACTCCCCCCCCCCCCGCAAACTCCCCCTCCCCCAAACTCCCCCTCCCCCAAACTCCCCCCCCCAAACTCCCCCCCCCCCAAACTCCCCCCCGCAAACTCCCCCCCCCGCAAACTCCCCCCCCGCAAACTCCCCCCCCCGCAAACTCCCCCCCCCCCCGCAAACTCCCCCCCCGCCGGCAAACTCCCCCCCCCCGCAAACTCCCCCCCCCCCGCAAACTCCCCCCCCCCGCAAACTCCCCCTCCCCCAAACTCCCCCTCCCCCAAACTCCCCCTCCCCCAAACTCCCCCTCCCCCAAACTCCCCCTCCCCCAAACTCCCCCCCCCAAACTCCCCCCCCCCCCAAACTCCCCCCCCGCAAACTCCCCCCCCCCCCAAACTCCCCCCCGCCGCAAACTCCCCCCCGCCGCAAACTCCCCCCCCCGCAAACTCCCCCCCCCCCCCGCAAACTCCCCCCCCTCTCCAAACTCCCCCCCCCAAACTCCCCCCCCCGCAAACTCCCCCCCCCGCAAACTCCCCCCCCCCACAAACTCCCGCCCCCCCCCGCCGCAAACTCCCCCCCCGCCGCAAAATCCCCCCCCGCCGCCGCAAACTCCCCCCCCGCCGCAAACTCCCCCCCCCCCGCCGCAAACTCCCCCCCCCCCGCCGCAAACTCCCCCCCGCCGCAAACTCGCCCCCCGCAAACTCCCCCCCCCGCAAACTCCCCCCCCCCAAACTCCCCCCCCCAAACTCCCCCCCCCCGCAAACTCCCCCCCCGCAAAACTCCCCCCCCCCGCAAACTCCCCCCCCCGCAAACTCCCCCCCCCCCGCAAACTCCCCCCCCCCCGCAAACTCCCCCCCCCCCCCGCAAACTCCCCCCCCCGCAAACTCCCCCCCCAGCAAACCCCCCCCCCGCAAACTAACCCCCCGCAAACTCCCCCCCCCCCCGCAAACTCCCCCCCCGCAAACCCCCCCCCGCAAACCCCCCCCGCAAACCCCCCCCGCAAACCCCCCCCCGCAAACCCCCCCCCGCAAACTCCCCCCCCCCCCGCAAACTCCCCCCCCCCGCAAACTCCCCCCCCCCCCGCAAACTCCCCCTCCCCGCAAACTCCCCCCCCCAAACTCCCCCTCCCCGCAAACTCCCCCCCCGCAAACTCCCCCCCCGCAAACTCGCCCCCCGCAAACTCCCCCCCCCCCGCAAACTCCCCCCCCCCGCAAACTCCCCCCCCCCCGCAAACTCCCCCCCCCCCCCCCCGCAAACTCCCCCCCCCCCGCAAACTCCCCCCCCCCGCAAACTCCCCCCCCCCGCAAAACTCCCCCCCGCCCCGCAAACTCCCCCCCCCGCAAACTCCCCCCCCCCCCGCAAACTCCCCCCCCCCACAAACTCCCCCCCCCCCCCCGCAAACTCCCCCCCCCGCAAACTCCCCCCCCCCGCAAACTCCCCCCCCCCCGCAAACTCCCCCCCCCGCAAACTCCCCCCCCAGCAAACCCCCCCCCCCGCAAACTAACCCCCGCAAACTAACCCCCCGCAAACTCCCCCCCCCGCAAACTCCCCCCCCCGCAAACTCCCCCCCCCCGCAAACCCCCCCCGCAAACCCCCCCCGCAAACCCCCCCCGCAAACCCCCCCCCGCAAACCCCCCCCCGCAAACTCCCCCCCCGCAAACTCCCCCCCCCCCGCAAACTCCCCCCCCCCCGCAAACTCCCCCCCGCAAACTCCCCCCCTGCAAACTCCCCCCCTGCAAACTCCCGCCCCCCGCAAACTCCCCCCCCCCGCAAACTCCCCCCCCCCCCCCGCAAACTCCCCCCCCAAACTCCCCCCCCCCAAACTCCCCCCCCCAAACTCCCCCCCCCGCAAACTCCCCCCCCCGCAAACTCCCCCCCCCCCCCGCAAACTCCCCCCCCCCGCAAACTCCCCCCCCCCCGCAAACTCCCCCCCCCGCAAACTCCCCCCCCCGCAAACTCCCCCCCCAGCAAACCCCCCCCCCGCAAACTAACCCCCCGCAAACTAACCCCCCGCAAACACCCCCCCCGCAAACTCCCCCCCGCAAACCCCCCCCGCAAACCCCCCCCGCAAACCCCCCCCGCAAACCCCCCCCCGCAAACCCCCCCCCCGCAAACCCCCCCCCGCAAACCCCCCCCCGCAACCCCCCCCCCCGCAAACTCCCCCCCCGCAAACTCCCCCCCCCCCCCCCGCAAACTCCCCCCCCCCGCAAACTCCCCCCCCCGCAAACTCCCCCCCCCCCGCAAACTCCCCCCCCCGCAAACTCCCCCCCCCGCAAACTCCCCCCCCCCCGCAAACTCCCCCCCTGCAAACTCCCCCCCCGCAAACTCCCGCCCCCCCCGCAAACTCCCCCCCCCCCCCGCAAACTCCCCCCCCCCGCAAACTCCCCCTCCCCCAAACTCCCCCTCCCCCAAACTCCCCCTCCCCCAAACTCCCCCCCCCCCCCAAACTCCCCCCCCGCAAACTCCCCCCCCCGCAAACTCCCCCCCCCGCAAACTCCCCCCCCCCCCCGCAAACTCCCCCCCCCCCGCAAACTCCCCCCCGCCGCAAACTCCCCCCCCCCGCAAACTCCCCCCCCCGCAAACTCCCCCCCCCCCCGCAAACTCCCCCCCCCCCCCCCGCAAACTCCCCCTCCCCCAAACTCCCCCTCCCCCAAACTCCCCCTCCCCCAAACTCCCCCCCCAAACTCCCCCCCCAAACTCCCCCCCCCCAAACTCCCCCCCCCCGCAAACTCCCCCCCCCGCAAACTCCCCCCCCCCGCAAACTCCCCCCCGCCGCAAACTCCCCCCCGCCGCAAACTCCCCCCCCCGCAAACTCCCCCCCCCCCCGCAAACTCCCCCCCCCAAACTCCCCCTCCCCCAAACTCCCCCCCCCAAACTCCCCCCCCGCAAACTCCCCCCCCCGCAAACTCCCCCCCCCCCCGCAAACTCCCGCCCCCCGCAAACTCCCGCCCCCCCCGCCGCAAACTCCCCCCCCCGCCGCAAACTCCCCCCCCGCCGCAAACTCCCCCCCCGCCGCAAACTCCCCCCCCGCCGCAAACTCCCCCCCCGCCGCAAACTCCCCCCCCCCGCCGCAAACTCCCCCCCCCGCAAACTCCCCCCCCCCCGCAAACTCCCCCCCCCAAACTCCCCCCCCCCCCGCAAACTCCCCCCCCCCGCAAAACTCCCCCCCCCCGCAAACTCCCCCCCCCGCAAACTCCCCCCCCCCCGCAAACTCCCCCCCCTGCAAACTCCCCCCCCCGCAAACTCCCCCCCCCCCGCAAACTCCCCCCCCAGCAAACCCCCCCCCCGCAAACTAACCCCCCGCAAACTCCCCCCCCGCAAACCCCCCCGCAAACCCCCCCCGCAAACCCCCCCCCGCAAACCCCCCCCCGCAAACTCCCCCCCCGCAAACTCCCCCCCCCCCCCCGCAAACTCCCCCCCCCCGCAAACTCCCCCCCCCCGCAAACTCCCCCCCCCCCCCGCAAACTCCCCCCCCCCGCAAACTCCCCCCTGCAAACTCCCCCCCCGCAAACTCCCGCCCCCGCAAACTCCCCCCCCCCCGCAAACTCCCCCCCCCCGCAAACTCCCCCTCCCCCAAACTCCCCCTCCCCCAAACTCCCCCCCCGCAAACTCCCCCCCCCGCAAACTCCCCCCCCCGCAAACTCCCCCCCCCGCAAACTCCCCCTCCCCGCAAACTCCCCCCCCCCAAACTCCCCCCCCCCCCGCAAACTCCCCCCCGCCGCAAACTCCCCCCCCCGCAAACTCCCCCCCCCGCAAACTCCCCCCCCCCGCAAACTCCCCCCCCCCCCGCAAACTCCCCCTCCCCCAAACTCCCCCTCCCCCAAACTCCCCCCCAAACTCCCCCCCCCCCAAACTCCCCCCCCCGCAAACTCCCCCCCCCGCAAACTCCCCCCCCCCAAACTCCCCCCCCCGCAAACTCCCCCCCCGCCGCAAACTCCCCCCCCCGCAAACTCCCCCCCCCGCAAACTCCCCCCCCCAAACTCCCCCTCCCCCAAACTCCCCCCCCCAAACTCCCCCCCCGCAAACTCCCCCCCCCCGCAAACTCCCCCCCCCCGCAAACTCCCCCCCCCGCAAACTCCCGCCCCCCGCAAACTCCCCCCCCCCCGCCGCAAACTCCCCCCCCGCCGCAAACTCCCCCCCCCCGCCGCAAACTCCCCCCCCGCCGCAAACTCCCCCCCCCGCGCGCAAACTCCCCCCCCGCCGCAAACTCCCCCCCCGCCGCAAACTCCCCCCCCGCCGCAAACTCCCCCCCCGCCGCAAACTCCCCCCCCGCCGCAAACTCCCCCCCCGCCGCAAACTCCCCCCCCCGCCGCAAACTCCCCCCCCCGCCGCAAACTCCCCCCCCGCCGCAAACTCCCCCCCCGCCGCAAACTCCCCCCCCGCCGCAAACTCCCCCCCCGCCGCAAACTCCCCCCCCGCCGCAAACTCCCCCCCCGCCGCAAACTCCCCCCCCGCCGCAAACTCCCCCCCCGCCGCAAACTCCCCCCCCGCCGCAAACTCCCCCCCCCGCCGCAAACTCCCCCCCCGCCGCAAACTCCCCCCCGCCGCAAACTCCCCCCCCGCCGCAAACTCCCCCCCCGCCGCAAACTCCCCCCCCGCCGCAAACTCCCCCCCCGCCGCAAACTCCCCCCCCGCCGCAAACTCCCCCCCCGCCGCAAACTCCCCCCCCGCCGCAAACTCCCCCCCCGCCGCAAACTCCCCCCCCGCCGCAAACTCCCCCCCCGCCGCAAACTCCCCCCCCGCCGCAAACTCCCCCCCCCGCCGCAAACTCCCCCCCCGCCGCAAACTCCCCCCCCGCCGCAAACTCCCCCCCCGCCGCAAACTCCCCCCCCGCCGCAAACTCCCCCCCCGCCGCAAACTCCCCCCCCGCCGCAAACTCCCCCCCCGCCGCAAACTCCCCCCCCGCCGCAAACTCCCCCCCCGCCGCAAACTCCCCCCCCCGCCGCAAACTCCCCCCCCCGCCGCAAACTCCCCCCCCGCCGCAAACTCCCCCCCCGCCGCAAACTCCCCCCCCCGCCGCAAACTCCCCCCCCGCCGCAAACTCCCCCCCCGCCGCAAACTCCCCCCCCGCCGCAAACTCCCCCCCCGCCGCAAACTCCCCCCCCCGCCGCAAACTCCCCCCCCGCCGCAAACTCCCCCCCCGCCGCAAACTCCCCCCCCGCCGCAAACTCCCCCCCCCGCCGCAAACTCCCCCCCCGCCGCAAACTCCCCCCCCCGCCGCAAACTCCCCCCCGCCGCAAACTCCCCCCCCGCCGCAAACTCCCCCCCCCGCCGCAAACTCCCCCCCCGCCGCAAACTCCCCCCCCGCCGCAAACTCCCCCCCCGCCGCAAACTCCCCCCCCGCCGCAAACTCCCCCCCCGCCGCAAACTCCCCCCCCGCCGCAAACTCCCCCCCCGCCGCAAACTCCCCCCCCGCCGCAAACTCCCCCCCCCCGCCGCAAACTCCCCCCCCCGCCGCAAACTCCCCCCCCGCCGCAAACTCCCCCCCCGCCGCAAACTCCCCCCCCGCCGCAAACTCCCCCCCCGCCGCAAACTCCCCCCCCGCCGCAAACTCCCCCCCCGCCGCAAACTCCCCCCCCGCCGCAAACTCCCCCCCCGCCGCAAACTCCCCCCCCGCCGCAAACTCCCCCCCCGCCGCAAACTCCCCCCCCGCCGCAAACTCCCCCCCCCGCCGCAAACTCCCCCCCCGCCGCAAACTCCCCCCCCGCCGCAAACTCCCCCCCCGCCGCAAACTCCCCCCCCGCCGCAAACTCCCCCCCCGCCGCAAACTCCCCCCCCGCCGCAAACTCCCCCCCCGCCGCAAACTCCCCCCCCGCCGCAAACTCCCCCCCCGCCGCAAACTCCCCCCCCCGCCGCAAACTCCCCCCCCGCCGCAAACTCCCCCCCCGCCGCAAACTCCCCCCCCGCCGCAAACTCCCCCCCCGCCGCAAACTCCCCCCCCGCCGCAAACTCCCCCCCCGCCGCAAACTCCCCCCCCCGCCGCAAACTCCCCCCCCGCCGCAAACTCCCCCCCCGCCGCAAACTCCCCCCCCGCCGCAAACTCCCCCCCCGCCGCAAACTCCCCCCCCGCCGCAAACTCCCCCCCCGCCGCAAACTCCCCCCCGCCGCAAACTCCCCCCCCGCCGCAAACTCCCCCCCCGCCGCAAACTCCCCCCCCGCCGCAAACTCCCCCCCGCCGCAAACTCCCCCCCCGCCGCAAACTCCCCCCCCCGCCGCAAACTCCCCCCCCGCCGCAAACTCCCCCCCCGCCGCAAACTCCCCCCCCGCCGCAAACACCCCCCCCCGCCGCAAACTCCCCCCCCGCCGCAAACTCCCCCCCCGCCGCAAACTCCCCCCCCC